>NC_056746.1:805550427-805850427 GCF_019279795.1 Protopterus annectens
AACCCCCTCCTGTTTTCTTGCTTTCCCATATAACCCCCACACTAAGATCCTATAAAAACCTTCAGTACTTTCTAATACCTCATTTGTTATTCATATTCTCGTTTCCTTACTCCTACATCTTTCTTTCTCCCTTTTACCCAATTTGCTCTTATCAAGGCATCTTACCCTCCTAGTACCCTGCCTTCTCTCCCTTATCCTAATTCCTATTTATTTTGCTAGCTCATACAACTATAATACTTGACCAAAATTACCCACTAAAACAACCAGAATACAGACACACCCTCTCACTCAATCCTACTCCCATTTCCACTCCATCTCTCATCCAGCCCAACACTCTTCACTTATTCCACCCTAAAATTCTCTCCTTTAAAGTTAAGACATTGTCACCCACTCTAACCTTAAAACCATAAATTATCATACCTAGTAAACCCAAATGGCTAAAGGATAATACCTTTAATAACTTAGTCCAAGCTGGTGATATTCATCCGAACCCTGGTCCTACTACCTCCTTCGCCAACATCCACCTTCTATCATCCAACTCCTACCACAACACCCTAAAACTTTTTACTTTAAATGCGCAAAGTCTCAACAACACAATTCACCAATTTCAAGCTTGGTTAAGCCATAACCAACCTGACATCTTAGCCATCTCCAAAACATGGCTTAAACCCTCTATCTTTGACTCTGAGATCCTACCCCCACGATTTCATGCCCTCAGAAGTGACCGACCCCCAGGATTTCATGCCCTCAGAAGTGACCGTGTTAACAAAAAAGTTGGCGGCTCTGCCCTAGTCTTCTCTAACCTCCTCACCATAATTCCACTCCAAATTCCAATTCCCCAGTTGCAGAATACTGGACTACTAAAATTAAATAAACACAAAAATATCTGTATTATTGCCCTATATATCACACCTGGTAATAATGTCTCAACACTCAAAGAAATTCTTTTATGGGCTTCTACTAGAATCCACTATGAAACTTACATTCTAAGAGATGTAAATATTGATTAGAACAAAATCAATTGCCACTCTCCCTCCCTAACAATTAACCTCTACAACTTCTCTCAGTTAATCCTCCCCACTACCCAACCAAACAAAACAAAACCACCTGGATCCACCTTAGACTAGACCCTAGCCTCAGATCCAACTAAAATAACCAACTCTGGCACTATTCCTGATACCATTAGTGACCACCTTCCAGCCTTCATACATTGCTCAACCAACTCTACCCCACACCAGCATCAATATATCAACACTCACAACCTCACTAACTTCAACCCCACTACTTTCTCAAACATTTTCAAACAGATGAACTGGAAAATTCTAAACACCCTTCTGCTTGACAGAGCTATAGAATACTTCAACTCTGTCTTTTTAAATACCCTAAACTCCCTTGCCCCTCCAAGACACAAAAGGATAAAAGCCAAAACTGTTCCTGGCTATCCAAAGAAACAAAAAAAATCATGCACCAAAGAGACAAAATATGGAAACATTACCAAAACAATAAGCTGCCCACTACACTCCTCCAATATCAACAGCTACGTAACCTTGCAAAAAAACTAATTACCAAGGACAAAAAGTCCTACTACATCAAACTCCAGTCCACAAATAATAATAAAAATCTCAAACTTTTCTGGAATTCAATAAAATCTCTTCTCAATCCAGGCTCCAAGAATAACCCCTGTCCTGACCCAAGTAAATCTGACCTCGAACTAAGCTCCGAATTTAACTCATGTTTTCATAGAAACCATTTCAAACCTCACTAAGATATTTCCTAATAATAACCCAACTTCCTTATACTCACCACTTTCCAACTCACATAACTACCCTCCCTCTCTGTTTGAGCTCAAACCCGTCTCCACTAACTTCATACAAAACTTCTTGTCCAAACGTAAACCTTGTTCTAATGCTCCTGACAATATCCCTCCTTCATTCCCAAAATGTGCTGCTGAAGGTATTGCTCTTCCAATCAGCATCATTATTAACAGATCCATAAAGGAATCTTATGTCCCTAAACTCTAGCGCTCAGCCTATATTCTTCCACTTCACAAAGAAGGCAAAAACACCACCATCTCAAATTTTTGCCCAATAGCTCTGCTCTCACCAATCTCCAAAATCCTAGAAAAATGCATCCACCTCCAACTCATGTCTTTTCTGACTCTAAACAACCTTCTCACTCCCACCCAACATGGCTTCCCCACAGGCCATAGCACTATTACTGCTCTATTCTCTTTCCTTGAAATTGTCAACCAAGCCCATGACTCAGGACATTTAGTTTCTACCATTTTACTTGATCTGTCCTAAGCTTTCGATACTGTATCCGACAAGCACCTTCTCTCTCAACTCTCCAACCTCCATCTCTCACCCAACACCATATCCTGGTTTTCCAGTTATCTATCCGATAGATCACAGGCAGTCAAATGGAAGAACTCCATCTCTTCCTTCCTACCCACCCCAACTGGAGTACCTCAGGGATCTTCATCAATATCTTCATCAATAACTTTCACTCTGCTATTCCTGACACCAAAATCATTCAATGTGCAGATGATTCTATCTTAGTCTGCACTGCCTCAAACCTCTCTGAACTTCTAAACATAACCCAAATTGCATTTTCTACAACCGAAAACTGGATGTATCAAAACCACCTCTCTCTAAATGCTAAAACATCAAAGATTCTACTATTCCCTCCTACAAAGTCCTTCTCCTATGACAAAAACAACTTCAAAGTCTATAGCCATACAAACTCACCTATAGAAGAAGTTCCCTCCACTAATCTACTTGGTATTACCATTGATGAACACCTAAAAGTTGATATACATATTCAACAAAATATCAAGAAAACCCACCAAAAGCTAGGCATGCTGTATAGGAACAATCACTTTCTCTCCAACTGTACTAGGCATACTCTGGCCACAACTTATCTTCTCCCTTCCTTATTATATGGTGCCCCTCTCCTAACCAATCTGTCCTTCACTATCACCTCCAAACAAGAAACCTGCTACAACAAAATCTCTAAATTCGCCACCAACTCCAAAAACTGTACCCATCACTTCCTCACCCTACATTCCCTGAATTGGCTCGAACTCCCTAACTACCTAGACTTTCTCCAACTCACATCTTGCACACAGAATCATATTTCACCCAACAAAATGTCTTACCCTAATTAATCTCCTTCCCCCCTACATACCCAAAAGAACACTAAGATCTGAACATCAGAACCTAATAGCTATCAATAAACCTAAACACACTGCTGGCCAACTTCTTCTCTCTTACTCACTTGGCAAAAAAATGGAATTCCCTTCCATCTGCTCTAAGATCTATGCCAAACTCTGAAAACTTTAAAAACCTGCTTTTCAAACACCTGTCCTCTAAGCAGAAATGTACTTGCCTTCACCCTTCCTAATCCTAGTTAAACCTTCTGTTCCCAGTGTGTCCCCTCTATTTCCCCTGGGCTCTCTATGCTTTTGATAACACCTATAGCTACTCTGACTCAACTCAACCTTGTAAATAATGTAAATAGCATCCATGTTCAATTGTGCGTAAGCAAAGTGTATTCTCTACGTCTTTTATCTGTCATCTCTGTCTTTTCATGTTCACACATACACTGTTGTCAAACCCCGTACATTAGAGTGCTCCTTAAATGAAATTGTAAAACCCTGAACTCTGTTAAATACTTTGACTCCAAATGTGTTAATTCTTACTGTTGTATAATGTATCTGTTATACCTTTGCACCACTTGTATTGTAAATGTATTATTCAACTTGGAGCTTTTCTCCCCGGGCCTCCACTGAAAATGGGTCATTTCGACCCAGTGGACTTCCCCGGTAATCAGACTGGAAATAAATAAATAAATAATGAAGCAAGTAGACTGAACACTCTAAATTGGCTCTAGGTGTGAGTGTCTGTGTGTGCGTGTGTGGTGCACCCTCTGAGGAGGGTTAGGCTAGCAACCCGAACCTGTAAAACCTATACCTGCTACTGAAATGAGTGCTGAAGGGTGCTCTTTGCCCTATGTGCTGAATGCACAGGAGCAAATCCAGGATTCAGGAGGAGGAGATACACACACACACACAAACATATATATATATATATATATATATATATGTGTGTGTGTGTGTGTGTATTTATATGCATACACACATACATATATACAGTATATATTTATGTATATTGTGAAAACTATTTCTTCACTCACAGTGTGAAATTACTTTAAAAAAAATGCAGAAATACACTACCACAGTTCATAAACAGCATGTTCTATTGACTAAACTGTAAATAAAATTTGTATCAGTGTAAAAAGAAATGGCTAAATAATAACCATTTCTGGGAATGAAACTGTAGGATTATAACTTGAGCTTTCATGCAGCCCCACAGGAATGAAACTGTATGCCTGGTTCAGGGAAAACAATTGTAAGATTTGTGAAGACTGCCAGCCTAGCCAGATAGAATTTTGGAGATAATTCTGTCATTGGTAACTATTAATGTAAACCACAGGCTTGTTGTCTTAAATGGCAAAAATAGTGTTACATGCAGAACTGAAAAAATGTAACAACAGTGCACTCTACTGACCAAGTAAAGCATGTTGTGACCCTTTGATGTAAACACGGGTCCAGCTGGTCTAGATGAAATAATTCTTGCTATTGTTTGGAAGCCATAGCTAATGGCCAGAATTTGCATGCATAAATGTCCTTTATTGCTCTGGTTTCTGCCCAGAGGTGAAGTATGCAAATGTAGCTTCTGTTAGCTTGGGAACCCAGGGAAGTATGAAGAATGATGTAATGTGAACCAGGAATGTGATTTTAAAAACAAAGAGAATCAGAGAGCATTAAGCATTTTTGTCTTGACCATCCAACTCAGCACTGTCTTGCTCTATATGTAAGTTTATCTTAGACTTGTGTTTTCTCTTAGAAATAGCTAGAAAGTAGAAAGAATAGACTAAGTGTTTTTCTGTGATATCAGAACTGTACTACTGAATTATTTTAAGTATTTCTCTGTAATCTCTGAACTCTTGACTAGCACTGTGTAGTAAAAAGTATTGTCTTGGGTTTTCACTATTTGTTATTAAATATTTTAAACCCTTTCAACTGTGGCTGTTTTGTAGAGATAATTTAAGCTATTTAGAGTACCTGCATGCCTTTGGTAAAATTGTACAATGCCACTCCAATAGCTTTAGCCATGGGCTATACTACCAATTGGATAATAATATTGCACAATAATAATTGGACACCCTTTTAAGGGCCTTTGAGTAGCTGATAAATATTAGTGAGTGATGGCAAGAGGTAATACCTTTTAGACTGGGCAGAAAAGGGGAACATCTGGACAACCTGTGCCAGCCTTCCCCAGGAGTGTCTGTGTGGTTGTATAAACTCTTATCTCAAAGTGTTATCTCAAAGTGTGTGTGTGTGTCAGCTACTTGGGCAGGGACATGAAGCACTGGATGGACAGAGAGGGTGCTGGAGGTTTTAGCTTGCTCACTAGGCTGAGATCTGGACCCTATAGCTGTGCCAGTGGGGAGTCTTATTGGGGACCTGGAGAGCAAGGGAGTGACCAGCCCCAGACTGACTGTGATCTCTCTGTGCTGTTAAGGGAAATTGCACTTTACTGTGTGTATTTGTTATCCTTTATTCTTATATGAGATGCTCCTCACTGGTGTTATTGCTGAGGATTGAGGCTCCTTGATTACTGGGCCAGGGCACGGGTGTCACATATTAATTGTTTGGCAGTGGTGGGATATCCACACCAAATATTAATTGGTTGGCAAATACTAAATGGCTTGTAGTGCTGTGGGTAGAATGAATTCCTGTAGCTTGTATACAATGAGCTTTGAAGGTGTTTTGTACTCTAAATCAGCCACACAGTGAATACTCAGAATTCAGATCACAATTGTTTTATTTTTTTTGTTAGCTTAGTCAGTCAGGGTGAGCAGGCAGCATGTCAGCAGAGGAGTATGGAAAGCTGACAAGGAGACAGCTGGCTGAGATGTGCCAGGCTAGGGGACTGGTGCATGAAAACCTGACTAAGGCAGACCTGATTTCCGCCTTGGTTACAGCTGCATCAGAAAACAGCAACCAGGAGGGCAATCAGACAGGCAGTGGAGAAATAATACCCTCAGAAAATGGACAGCTCAGCATTTCTGCAGAGGACTTAAAAATATATCTGGAGCTAAAGAGACTTGAGTTGGAGGCCAGGCATTTGGAGATAGAAGCAGCTGAGAGATGGAGGAGTCTACAGGCTGAGGAGAATAAGAAACTGCTACACCTGGAAGCTGGGGAAAAGAAGCATCAGAGGAAGCATGAGAGGGAAATGGTTACTTTTCGCCATAGTCATGGAGGTAATGGGGAAGGGAGTAACTGGACCCCAGAAGCACAAAAGGTCAGTAAATTTCTTCCGCAGTTTAAAGAGGGGGATAATTTTGATAGTTTCATTCATATGTTTGAGAGGGTATGCAAGCAGTATAGTGTTGACCAAAGGCTCTGGGTACAGTTACTGACCCCCTTACTCCATGGTAAAGCTGTAACTGTTTTGTCAAAAATGTCTGATGTTGCATGTTTTGATTATACTGCTGTTAAAAATCACCTGTTAGAATTGTTTAAGCTAACACCTGAAATGTATAGGAAAAAGTTTCATGAGCATAGACACAAGGCAGATGAAAGTGTGTGTGAATATGTTGCTGAACTGGGCACCTATTTCCATAGGTGGGTGAGTGAATGTCAGATCACCACTTTGGAAGGGGCAGCAGACCTTTTGGTGAGGGAACAAGCCCTTAGCACTTTGCCTGAGGACATGAGGATCTGGTTAGCTGATAGACAATGTGCTACTTCAGATGAGTTGGGGAAGAAGGGAGACCTATACCTGGCAAGCAGAGCAGCCCTGCACAGGAAAGGGACCCCCAGTACTGCTCATGGGTCTAAAGGAACCCATGGTGGGCAGCACAGACTGCCCCAACAGAGTCTGCCAGTAGCAGGGAAGCCACTAGACCAGGTACACATTCAGGAGCTAGGGTTAAAGGTTTTGAATGCAACAAGTGGGGCCATGTGGCATACAGGTGTCCATGAAGGCAAGGTGGGGAACAAAAGATAAGAGAGCCAGGAAGTGGGAATGACACAATGCCAATAGTAGGTTGTCTTGAGACAACAGGGGTACTGAACTACCATCCTGCAGATATTCTGATAGGGAAGGATTTGGATGAGTCAGTACCATGTGCTTATGCAGTTACACGCAGTCAGGCTAGGGGACTAGCATGTGGGTCTGGTAGCCTGGGGGAGACCCAGACAGACTGCATACCTGCAGCCAGGACTGGTGAGGTGGTTACTTCAGGGAGGGAGCTACTCCATAGCAGTGACACTGAATGTGAGCCACAGCTGCTTGTGGGTACTGATGGTCCCTTGGACAGTGACTGCAAAGGTAGGGGTGAGTAGGAGTACCCATGCTGACAGTGAGCACCACTGTCAGAGGATGCTAGACTTCCTGTGGAAGGGGAGCTGGGAAGGGTTACAAGGAGAGAGTTGAGACAGTCTCAGCTCTCACACCCTACATTGCAAGGCCCGAGGCAAGTAGCTAGGGAGGCACCTGATTCTCAAGGAAAGGGGGAATCTGTATACTGGGAAAAAGGGTTACTATACAGAGAGTGGACCCCTGAGGGAGGGTTGGAAGGTAAGAAAGTACAGCAGTTGGTAGTGCCTAGAGCCTACCATCTGGTGTTTCTAGCCATAGCCCATGATATTCCCTTTGCAGGTCATATGGGCATAAAATGTACAAAGAGGCATATTATGTAGAACTTCTATTGGCCTGGAATGTCCAGAGATGTAACAGGGTACTGCAGGACCTGTGAGCAGTGCCAAAAGGTAGGCAAGTCAGGAGACAAGGTGAGAGCTCCTTTGATGCTTTTGCCTGGGATTGAAGAGCCATTTCAGAAGGTAGCTGTGGATATTGTGGGTCCTCTGAGTACCCCAAGTTCCACAGAGAAATATTATATCCTAGTGGTAGTGGATTACGCCACACGATACCCTGAGGCAGTGGCTTTGTCCTACATTGAGGCAGAGAATGTGGCAAATGCTTTGTTAAAGATTTTCAGCAAGGTAGGGTTCCCAAAAGAAATACTGACTGACAGAGGTGCCAATTTCATGTCAGACCTGCTGAACTGTCTGTTGAAGTCCTGTGGGGTGAAACACATGAAGACCACCGCCTACCATCCCCAGACTAATGGTCTTGTTGAGAGGTTAAACTCTACAATCAAGTCCATGCTATGGGCATTTGCAGATCACTTTAAGAGGGAGTGGAACAAATATTTGCCCCATCTGTTGTTTGCTTACAGACAGGATCCCCAGTAGTCCACAGGTTTTTCACCCTTTGAGTTGCTGTATGGGCATAGGGTGAGGGGACCTCTAGATTTAATTTGAGATGAGTGGGAAGGTGAGTGTGAGTCTCACAAGGAGTCTGTTGTGGCATACGTCCTATACCTCAGGACAAGGCTCAGGGAACTCATGGGCTTGGCCCAGGAGAACCTGGCAGAAGCCCAACAATAGAAAAATGTGTGGTATGACAGGAATGCTCGAGCTAGAGAGTATGCTGTGGGGCAGCAAGTAATAGTTCTCATTCCTGTCAGACACAACAAACTGCAAGCAGCTTGGGATGGACCCTACAAGGTGATAAGAAAGGTAAGTGATGTTAACTATATGCTGGAACTGCTAGGCAGAAGGCAGGGGCACAAATTGTACCATGTTAATATGATGAAACCATGCCATGATAGGGAGGCCCATGTGCTGAGCATTTGCAGTGGATTGCAGAAGAAGTCTGAGGGAGATCTAAGGACTGATCTCCTCAGTGAGGCTTGGGCTGACACCTCAGTGGAAGGAGTAGCAATGTCCCAGCAGCTATCTCCTACCCAGGTTCGAGAAATCTGAGCAGTGTTGCAGGAATTTGGGGACATGTTCACTGGGAAACCAGGGTGCACCCACCTGGGGCAGCACCAGGTGGATACAGGACCCCAAAGGCCTATTAGGCAGGCCCCTTATAGAGTGCCTGAGAGAGTCAAACAGAATCTGAGGGAGGAGGTGCAGGAGATGTTGGAACTAGGGGTGATTCAAGAGTCCAACAGTCCCTGGGCCTCCCCAGTGGTGCTGGTGCCAAAGAAGGATGGCAGCACCAGGTTCTGTGTGGACTACAGGAAATTAAATAGTCACACAGAGTCAGATGCTTACCCCATGCCTAGGACAGATGAGGCCCTAGAGCAGTGGGGTGGGGCTAATTATCTTACAACCACTGATCTTACCAAGGGTTACTGGCAGGTGCCATTGACTCCCAGTGCTAGTGAGAAGTCAGCCTTTGTGACTCCTTTTGGCTTGTATGAGTTCACATAGATGCCCTTTGGGATGAAGAATACCCCAGCAACTTTCCAGAGGCTGGTAGATCATATCCTAGCAGGAGCAGGAGGGTTTGCCCTTGCTTACCTAGATGATATTGCCAACTACAGCCATTCCTTGCCAGAGCACCTTCAGCATGTCGGGGAGGTGCTGGGCAGACTACAGAGGGCAGGGTTGACCATTAAAGCAAGCAAATGTCAGGTGGGTATGGCAGAGGTCTCCTACCTAGGACATAGAGTGGGGAGTGGTAAGATAAGGTCAGAACCTGCCAAAGTGGAAGCCATTCAGGCATGGCCTGCATCTGTTACTAAAAAGCAGGTTTGGGCATTTTAGGGACAGCAGAGTACTACAGAAAGTTCCTCCCCGGTTATAGTGCCATAGCTGCTCACCTCACAGACCTGACAAGGAAGTACAGAGCCAGCCAGCAAAAGGTCAAGTTGCTAAGATGGAGCCTAGGGTTACAAGCATATGATATGTCAGTGCATCATCGCAGTGGGATTAGCAATGTCAATGCAGATGGGATCTCAAGACAGGGAATGGGGTAAGGTATACTCAGATAGACCTAACCCTCTCAAGCAGCGTTTCTCAAGGGTCACTTGAAAAACTAGCTTGAGTTTTCTGGGGGTGTAAAGGCTGCCAGCCTAGCCAGATAAAATTTTGGAGATAATTCTGTCATCTGTAGTGTTACATGTGGAACTGAAAAAAATGTAACAACAGTGCACTCTACTGACCAAGTAAAGCATTTTGTGACCCTTTGATGTAAACACAGCTCCGGCCGGTCTAGATGAAGGAATTCTTGCTACTGTTTTGAGGCCATAGTTAATGGCCAGAATTTGCATGCATAAATGTCCTTAATGTTTTTGCTTCCTGACCTGGTGCGAGCTTACTAAAGAATGTAGCTTGTTGGCCTGGGAACCCAGGGAAGTGTGAAGAATGATGTAATGTGAACCAGGAATGTGATTTTAAAAACAGAGAGAATCAGAGAATTAAGCATTTTTGTCTTGACCATCCATCTCAGCACTGTCTTGCTCTACATGTAAGTTTATCTTAGACTTGTGTTTTCTCTTAGAAATAGCTAGGAACTAAGTGTTTTTCTGTGATGTCAGAACTGTACTATTTGAATTATTTTAAGTATTTCTCTGTGATCTCTGAACTCTTGACTAACACTGTGTAGTAAAAAGTATTGTCTTGTGTTATGATTATTTGTTATTCAATATTTTTAAACTCTTTCAACTGTGGCTGTTTTTGTAGAGATAATTTAAGCTCTTTAGAGTACCTGCATGCCTTTGGTAAAATTGTACAAAGCCACTCCAATAGCTTTAGCAGTGGTCTGTACTACCAATTGGATAATAATATTGCACAGTAATAATTGGACATCCTTTTAAGGGCATTTGAGTAGCTGATAAATATTAGTGGGTGGTGGCAAGTGGTAATACCTTTTAGATTGGGCAGAAAAAGAGCACAGCTGGAGAACCTGTGCCAGCCTTCCCCAAGAGTGTCTGTGTGGTTGTATAAAATCTTATCTCAAAGTGTATGTGTCAGCCACATGGGCAGGGACACAAAGCACTGGATGGACAGAGAGGGTGTTGAAGGTTTTAGCTTGCTTACTAGTATGAGTCTGGACCCTATAGCTGTGCCAGTGGGGAGTCTTATTGGGGACCTGGAGAGCAAGGGAGCGACGAGCCCCGGACTGACTGTGATCTCTGTGTGCTCTTAAGGGAAATTGCACTTTACTGTGTGTATTTGTTATCCTTTCCTCCTATATGAGACATCCCTCCTTGGTGTTAGTGGTGAGGATTGAGGCTCCTTGATTGCTGGACCAGGGCATGGTTAAGGCAACAACCTTGTGGTTTACATTAATATTTACAGATGACAGAATTATCTCCAAAATTCTATCTGGCTAGGCTGGCAGCCTTCACAAGATTGACTTTATAGGTAAAAAGAGTGTGAGGCTGGGAGGACTTCCTACCACAAGTACAAGGCCCAAAGTTGTGAGTCCTGCAACTTTTATTTATTTTATTTATATTTGTTTTCCAGGGTAGAGCACAGATCTCCATGGACCTTTTTCAGTCTCAGACCAGGAGCAGTTCATGGTTGAGTGACTTGCTCAGATTCATGCAGTTATTGCTGTGCGGCTAAAGGAATCAAACTTTGCACCTCTGGACCACTGGAAACAGTTCAGTACCAGCTCCTTAATCCTCTGCCAACTGTGAGACATGAACAGTGATACAAAACAGTAAGTTTCAAAAAGTCTGCCTGCTTCATTTTTGCAGTGGTACTTTGTATCCTGCACACCCAATGTGGGGGTGTGCCTTCTGCACCTCTAAAAATATCTATACTAACTCTGAGGTCAGCATACCTCAGAGAAGGGGGAGGGGGGACATTCCTGGATTCTGCAACCTCAGACTTCCCCTTATTCATACTTGTTGTTCTGTTAGTCTGATGGTCGCAGTTATGGTAATCAGAATTTCAACAAGCAATAAATGGTAAACTGTGTTTATTGTGAAATAGTGAACAGAATAAAAGAACAGTTGTTGTTTTGCAGATTAAACAAAACTGAAATGTATGCATGCAAGCATATCTAGTTTGATAAGCTAATAGCACAGCAATGGTTGCTTCCAGTTTAGTAGAAATGGAAAATGTTTATGTGTGTTTCTTTTCTGTATGTAATGAAATGCTTTAACTCAGTGAGTTGTACTGCACCATAGTATCCTTTTACAAGAGAGGCCTGAAGAGAATACATTCAAAGCATGCACGGTATGGCAATTTAAAAATACAGACTTAAAACACATGGTAAATTACAGTTTAAGGTAACAGCAAAGTGTAAGATTAAGGTGTAATAGTAAGTACTCTCTTAACTACCGCATACATTTTACCAGACCATGCTATGCAATGGAAGTTACACTTTAATAAGAACTGTAGATTTTCATGTTTTACCAGCAAAACTAGTAATATATATATATATATATATATATATATATATATATATATATATATATATATATATGAAAATAAAATCCTGTCAGAATAATATCTGTTAAAACTTCTATTGTAACTTCTTTATAAACCTTGTAATTCTTACTGGAGCTTTTCACCCCAGGCCTCTACTGAAAATGGACATATATCCAGCTAGACTAGCCCGGTCAATATATATATATATATATATATATATATATATATATATATATATATATATATATATATATATATATATATATATATATATATATATATAAGGCCCAAAGAACCACTCTTTGTGCCTCCTTCGAAGAAGGTTTAAGATATAACATGGTATAGACTCTGGGTTGTCTTAGTCTTTTTGTTGTTATTGCCTATGTGGCCTTTTTCCTTGGGAAATTCTGCAGTTATCCCGAATGTTATGGACATTAGACATTTTATAAGCAGAATGTTTTCAGAATGTCAAACTATCTACTATGCTATACTGCCGAGCTTATAAAAAGGTGAAGCATGGTATCTACAGACAGTGTGTTTGGCTTTATTAGCCTGAATGCATTATTAAAAACTTTCAGAAACTGTGTAGAAGAAATAGAGTATAAAAAGTAGTTCTATTCAGAGAGAACTATATTGGAGTAGGCAGGAAATACTATTCCCCCTCCTTCCTATGCTGTTAATTTATTGGGAATATTTATAAACAGATATCAAAAATATTCAGTTTTGTTTTCTAGACTGATATTATAAATATTCTATATAACCTTTAGGCCACTGTGGCATGCTTACTAAGTATAGTAATCTAAAACTTTTACGATTTGGGAATAACTTGTATGCATGCAGACATTGTTAACTCTTCTGTAATAATTCAGCACTTATGTTTCAATACTCCTGTGTTTGTTTATTCATCTTTTACCTGTATGCTCCTAGGCTGAGCCTGTAAAGGGTCCATTGTAATTAGTGCTATACTTGGGTAAAGATATATAAACAAAATAAAACAAAACATTTTCACTTTCTGATTAATTAATACAACACTATTAAAGTGTATAGACCTTCAGCCAAATGATGAAAACACAACTATGAATAAACAAATCCTTCCATTTAGCTAGCAGTAAACTGGTATAATTAGGGTCTATTGCAACTGCCCACTATGCCTTGAATTTATTGTAATACTTATTGCCAAATATGAAAAATAATCTATTGTTAAATTTAGTGCAGGCAGTCACAGGGGAAATTAGCCTCTCTTTTCTCAAAAAGTTCTAAGTACACAAATTTTCTTTTAACCAAAGTAGACCAAAGTATTAGGGAGTAATAGTATATGAGTATCAGATATAAAACTGCCCAACTTTCTTCCTGATACTCAGTTTTCATTCAGGTAAACTAAATTATGTTTATTTAGGCATTACTTTGAAAAGTACTTTGAGACAAGAAAACTGGTTGCAGCATTTCTAGAAAGAGCAATTCATATCTTTACTTTGAAAGTATGCATCCAACATATTCGAATACAAAATTTTGTGAAAGGTCAATTGATACGAGTCAGCCATTTAAACACCACTGATGAAATGTTTTATTGTGAAATAGATACTTTGTCTGCAAACTTTTGGACAGATAGTTATCCAGGATAACTACTGAATTATGCTTTTTTTAGAGGTTAGTTAATGACAGGAAAAGTAAATATCAGTGAACCTGGTTTGCTGAATCAAGAAATGAATACTGCCATTTTTTTATATGATTACAGGTATTATCCTTACACAGGATTATGAGTGGGTTGTGAGCAAATCTGAAGAGGTCACTCTTGGCATCATAAATCTTTGTAGGGCATAGATCTTTATCTGCTCCATATACTACTAGGTACAGAAAAAAAATCACTAAGCATTTTGCTAGCTTTCAAAGCTGTAAAGCACTTAGCAAGCACTGTAAAAAAAGGCAGTGGCACCTTCTCTAATGTTACACAAAGTAGGGAAACATTATCAACACAGACAGCAAGCAGAAACTAATCTCCTTTTAATTCTGCCACTGTCTTTTGTTGGTCAATACTGGCAGATTTAGCTGCCTAACACAATATGAAATCTTAACATGTAAAGCAGGGGGTGCTTAACATTTGTTATGATCAGAGCTCTCAATATAGAAGCGCTAAACTGATTTGTCTTTTTCCAGGTATCGGAGTATAATAACCGCTCTCCATGTTCATTTACATTACTGACACCTCACATATCAGGGCGAATGTTACCATTATTGTCACATTTTGATGGGCCAAGTTGAGGTAGAAAAGGTTGTAAGGGAAGACTGTGTTTTTCATAATAGAAAAGGCACTAACCTTAAGTTTACCATTGCAAATGATTATTTTAAAAATAGCTCAAAAGTAAAGGGAGTACCTTTATTTCTACTGTCCACTGTATGATTGCATTAATACAGGGAATAGCTATGTTGCAACTATTGTTTATAACTTTAGCAATGTAATGTGAGTTACATGGTTTTCTCTTTGTAGTGTATTCTGTGTACGGCTCTCTGTGAGAAAACTTGAGTATCTGTGATAATGAACACACTTTTTTAGAAAGAAAAACAGAAGCAATGCACTATACATGGATTCTAGTAAGTGTACTAATTGTTAAGCTTTTTTTCTGTAATTGATTTTACAGAGCCTCTCCATAGGTGTAATGGTTGGTAGGATTGTGGAACATAAGGAATATACATAACAAACTGCTGTTAAGGCCTCAGTCCTGTATTAAGTAGTTAAATATTTACAGGTAAAATAACAAACAAACAAAGCACTTCCTGGAATGCAGAAACCACGCTCCAAAAGTGAAAAGGCAGCAAATTTAGTAAGTTATTAAATTTGCTGCCTTTTCACTTTTGGAGCCGTGGTTTAAACTTTCTGCATTCCAGGAAGTGCTTTGTTTTTTTTACTGGTGACTTCTGAAGCACTTTTTCCTCATTTTGTTGTTTTTTAAATATTTACAAGTGTTTTTAAACTCAGGAAGCTCAAACATTAACTTTTCTTTACCAAATTATAAGATTTTTATGTTATGAATATGTTTCAGCTGCAGTAACTGTTACCTATATATTTATTTAAGCCTGTCACATATACAGATACCTGGGGATTCATAAATGCCCTGACATTTACACAGCCAAGCAACATTGTTTACATTATGTGCAAGATGAGCCGTTAGGCTTATTACCTATGCAGCAAACCAGGCCAGTGTGTGTGATGAGGAGCTTCTCACTTAGTCCACAGTACAAGACCACAGCTAGGTCAGGATGACACCTCACAGCCACACTGAAGGACAAGCAGCTGTGATAAACAGTGACTGTGAACAAGCATCCCCAGTAGTCAATGCAAGTATACCACTTACAGATGTAGAATGTTGATGTAATCTATAATAGTAAATATATAGGGAGAGAAATGTGTGATGGAAGGGGAAAGTGCCATTACTGACTACGGGTGTAGTAGAGGTTATACTATAGCAACATAATTCGCAGAAATTGACAGAAGAAAGTGCAGTGGGAATTGCAGAAAAAAACAATTGCTGCAGGGCAGAGAAGATGATATGACAATATGTGAATGTAGAAGAATGTAAAACCTAGACAGGAGAGATGGGGTACAGTAAAGCAACACAATTTATCAACCTGCACCACTCTTGACAAATCAGTGACAACAGTGGATCTCTACTATACTGAGACTGTCATTACAAAAGGAATATGCGGTACCCTGAAAGGAGATGAGACATCAGTTAAGTACAGATGCCAGTATATACACGGTTTACTGGCAAGAGGAGCCACTACTACAGTCAATGTAAAAGGGGTCATAAAACACACATATTATGGAAATGTAGCAAATGTTCATAGCTTTGTAGCAGACTAGCTACCTTTGTGGGCTATTTTAAGCATAGCCAATTTTCCTTCAAGGATGAAAACAAAACCCTGTATCTTGTATCTGAGAGGTAAACACCTTATCTATTATTCCAACCACCAACCTAAACAGCAATTAATGTTTGACATACCTCTGGATTCAAACCCATGACACTATACAAAATGCAATCTAAAGAGCAGGGCATTATCTGAGCACACTACATAGGAAGTGAGTAGAAATAAAATAAAGTTATGTCTCAAGGGAACTGAATCTGTAACTTTCTTACAGAATAATTCCATAACAGTGCATTAGTAACGTCAATCACAGTGAAAGAAAACATAAAAGTGCATATCAGGGAAGTGTAGCACATGAGCTGACTGAAGGCAAGAAAAGAAAGATAGACCACAGGGGAACTGAGCCATGGCTTCCCCAGTGAATGTTTTCATAGCAGTGTATTAGCAAGGGAAGCCACTGCAGCAGACAGGGTAAAAGGGGATATAAAACTCAGATATTAGAAAATCTAGCACATGTGTAGACTGCAAACTGTACAGTTATAAAGTAACATACAACTCTCAGGGAGTATGAAATACACAACCACTGCACTGACACAGTACGAATAACTGCATGAGTGCACTGAGCAATCAAAAGAGTATAAATAATGGCAACAGCATGTGTGCAACCATCTAGGGCATGCTAAGGAGTTTTCATAATTTTTGCCATAGGATGTAAAGTGCCATTTCTCAATGGTTGCATATGGTCATCAGCATTGATCCTTGCCAAATGTCATTGAACATCAGAAAGATGATTTTGAATTAAAAGCCTTTTCAGGCATGCATGTGGTGTCTATCTGTGTTTGGACCATATTGCAAGTTGAAAATAGAAGTATAGGGCAGAGGTAAAAAGTGGAAACAAGCAGAGGATATACCACAAGGTAAGCAAATAAGGAATGAACACAGAGGTGTGATATGAGCCTATATTTTTCATCTTCTTAGCTCAACAATGGCAGATGGATCCATAAATAAGTCTGGGTAGAAAGTGTCAAACTACATGACATATTTTGCAACCTGTTAATATAAATGTTTAATTTCAGGGACAATGGAACTCATGATCCTAAGACAGAAGAAATGCAACTGGATTTGAACCTCTGCCTTCATCACTGATAGTTTATAAAAGAGAGCATTAGCATGACATGCCAAAGAAGAACATATATCAAAATTTTCTGGAAAACAGATTTCAGTAGAATATGGCATAACAACAAAACAGAAAAATGTATGCATGCAGTTGAATCTATGCCTCTCATGCTAATATTTCTGGACTGATGGTATTAGCCAGCTAAACCACAGAATAATTAATAGTATGTCAGCTCAACACATTTTAGGGGAATGGAATGCACAATATCAAGACAAGTAAAATTCAGTTAAGTGGGTTTGAATCTCTGTCTCTAGACTAGTGTATTATTAAGTAAGGCCACAAAATATCTCAATGTGAAGGGATCGGTATTATGTTCACTCATTCCATATTGGCATGGTAAGTTATTATTGCATGGTACAGATATTTTGGCAGACTGATATAAGGTAGATTTGAACCCATGCCTGTCAATGACAGTCTGCAGGGGAGTGCATTGTCAAGTAGTGCCACAGAAGAACTTATAGGGAAAGTGCCAGAAAATGCACATTACAAAGGAATGTTAGAACAGTGTTGAAGAATAATAAATGAACATTTGATAAGAACATAACAACCACCAGGGAATTAAAAACCTTGGGCTAGTGTACTGACAATGTAGACAACACTGCATTAGTACACTGAAAATGGAAGCTGTTACATAAACGTATTGCATTTATTTTATGTTATATTGGCATGGTGAGGTATTGGTGCATGAGATGGATATTTTGGCAGACTGATACAGGGTATGTCTCAATGGATTTGAACCCCTTGCTGTCTATCTGATATTCTGCAGCCCACTGGATTATCAAGTGATGTCACAAACAAACAAATGTTGAAAGAGCCATAAAATCCACATTTCAAGGGAATGTTAGGGCAGTGCACAGAGATGATTTTTAATAAGCCTCTTGTGGGCATGTCTGTGGTGTGTATCTATGTTATCACCATCTTATATTTTCGAAACATGAATAAAGGACAGAGATGAAAAGTGGAAACATACAGTGAGGACAACACAAGGTGACCAAATATTGAATGATCAGTATGGAGATAGGATAAAATCCATATCTCTCAAGTTCATAGCCAAACAATGTCAGACAAATTCAGACATAAATTAGGTTAGGAAATGCCAAACTCCCAGGCATAATTTACACTTTGATTATAGGGATATTTTCTTCCAAGGGAGTGGAACACATGATAGCAAGAAAAGCAACATAGATCTGCATGGACTTGACCCCATGACTTTGACACTGCTATTTGCCCGACTAATACACTAGCATGGCATGCCAGGGAAACACTCATAGTGGTGGGTTAATGAAAAAAACTTTTCAGGAATATGTTTAAACAATGCCAAGTGAAAACTGCACATTGTAAAACAACATATATTGAGTAGGGAAGCAATACTTCCCACCTATCACTTCATGAGTCATGGAAACTGTTATAGTGAAAATACTCACTTACAGGTTCATAGGTTCAGAGGTTGTTACTAGGCTATGAACCACTAGGGCCTTTATATGTCCAGCTGTGCACTTCAACCCAATTTTGTCCCCAAGTACAGTGGGTATATATTAGGTGGGGGAGCCTGTTAGTAAGAAGGTAGCTAAGGGACTTGTGGGGGGATGTTAATTGGACAAAATTATACCTACTGATGGCCGCTGTCCACCACAGTTATGGGAGACAGACTGGGAGTGAATTTTGATTTCCCATCCAGATATTAAGGTTTCATTGAATAGGTTCAGGGATGAGCTCTGCTTCACATGGATAGGGAGCCTTTTCCATAACATGGGGATCCTTTGAGTCACTGAAGCACTATGAAAAAAAGGTGTAAAAAAATGAAAATGCATTGCAGAGGAATGGAATATAGTCACATGATGAGAATGCAATACTGTAACCAGCATTCGACCTTCAACAAATTAGAACTCTGCACCAACAATGGACTGATAAAATCAAGAGCACATGGAGCCATAAAGGCCTTTATAGGGAAAGTATTAACATTACTGCATTTCATTACGATTTGGTGGTGTGCATGCACGCTCAACTCATTTCCACAACTGATGGCAAAATCATAGGCGGATGTCAAGGACTTTTCTTTATTTTTACCATAATATAGGAAACTATCATTTCCCTATAGCTATGGATGACTATTAGCATTGCTCTATGCCAACTGTTGTTTAACGTATAACCACAAAAATATAATTTTAATAAATAAGCCATTTTTGGGTATGTGTGTGGTACATTTATCTAGTTTTGACCATAGTAATGGTTAGAAATGGGAGTATAACACAGAGAAGAAAATGGGAAACAAGGAGAGGATAGAACACACGGTGAGCAAATCAGGAATTAGCAGGAGGGAGGTGGGATAGCTCTCAACATCGTAACTCAATAATAATGTGAGAAGTACAACAATAGTTCTACTAACTCAGTGGTGGAACATGTCACAATTCTATGTTTTATGATAAACAATTGTAGCCAGTGTGTGTACATTAATTAAAGTTATGTGAAGTTGAGAGATATGGGTGGGATTATTTACATACAAAGACAATGTAACTCCATTCTGAACCACGTTCATATTCATAATACCATGAAGGAAAAGACATCACCACATGCAGTCTAACATAAGAGCTAAACAACTGGAGGAGACATTTATTATAACAGCATATCAATGCACAACCGCAGATTTATGTGAGAAACATGCTAATCACACAACAAAAATTTAAAGTACAGGTTATACACATTCTACAGATGTGTTTACGGAATATTGTGAAGTGACCAGCCAATATATAATTATGGTTAAGACCTTGAAATGCTGCAATAATATTACTGGGATTACATATATTAAATGATGGCATGACAACAGTGCATTTTATTGGGGGTACTGAACCCACAGCCATCCTATCAATGTCAGTGCAAAATACAATGAGCCATTTTTCCATGGTTTAATTTCTCCAAGTCTTTTGGGTTTTGAATGCCATGATGGGAATGGACCCCAGTTCTTAGTCAAAGTATGATTAAATTTCATGAAATTAGTATTGTTTCACTGTTTGATGTTAGCTAAAACTGCTCTTCACAGCACCAGCAATGTGCCTAAAACTGACTCCTTCTGCAATTCATATGGAGTTGCATGTATCGGTAGCATATCCAAATATGACTGTAAATTCTTTTTTATGAGACCCGTTGCTCTTATTACTTATTGAAACTGTCTGGGTATCTGTCCTCCACATTGCCATAATTTTTGCCTGCAAATCCTGGTATTTTATGACTTTGTGTCTCTGTAAATAAGACACTGTAATCACTGGGTGTAGTAATTTCAATGATCAATGCTAATTTTGTCTTCTTTTCATGGAATACTATATCTTGTTTTTTCACATTTATGTTTTCAACAGTTGGAAATGAATGATCACATGATTAACTTCATCATTTCTATAATGCTTTGTGTCTCATGTTTCCAATGATTTACAGCTACGTCAGTATTGTAATGTTTGCATAATCACCAATACAACAGCCGTATATCTTTCAGTATACAGTTCTTCTGCCATTAGTCTATCACACCCATCAACAAGATGTGCAACTGTTTCCAATACTGTTTTTCAAAACCTGCATTTCTTTGTTTCTTCAGCATGTTCAATTGACTTTGTAAGCCAACATGTGCGTAGTCTAATATCCTGGGCCACCAATATTAACCTTTTGTCTTTTGAATTAAATTCACTTCTCTTTAATCATTCCTGCATCAGATTCTGATTTACATCAGGTTGTTCCAGGAATTTTCTGTACTTGCAACTATATTTATGCCTTTTCCACATTTCTTGCCTTCTCATGTGATTCTTCACTTTATATTCTTTCTTTTGTTTTTTTTTTTTTGTTTTTTTTGGTACATTCTGCTGCTTCCTGGTTATTGTCTACTTCTGGTTTGATTTCCATTCCCACTTGACATGGATTTGCTTCTGTCATCTAACACTTGTTCTCCTCATGTTTTAAAACGTTCACTATATTTGGATCTTGTGAGGTCAGCAGATATGTATTCAGTCCTGATTGCAACTCTATACAGTTTTGAAGAGGCCTACACGTCCTCCAGAACGGGGAATATATAATCTTGGTATACACTGATTTTTATAAATCATTTGATAAACATGAAGCATTTTTCATGTTTTCCTCTCTAACTGATCCAGTACCTTTTGGGGCCAATCACCCCAAAACTGTAAGTTAGAACAGGGAGAGTAAATTGGTTTACAGCTTGAACATTGTCCCTAGATGACAGGGCTGTTTTCAGTATTAAGTTTTATTTTTTAAAATATTCCTTGCTAAATTTTGTTCACACTTGTTCATGTTTTATTGTCGATCCTTCAATAGTTTCAAGATATTTATACATGCCTTCCTGCTCAGTTTCTTTTATATCACAATCTTATCCCAGAGTGATTTTCTTGGTGTTGCAGCTTTCCTGCTTTAAAAGTTGCTTTTGCACATTTATCAAGACCAAATGTCATCTGAGAAAGGTTTGACCACTTGCAGTTGTGCTTTCAGATCCTCATCTATGCAGATTTAAATCATCCACAAAAAAAAAAAGATGAGAAGTCTTTACACTTTGTTGTTTTCTGGAAGCCAAGCTGCAACCATGACCTAAACTGTTAAGTAGACTGCTTAATGGGTTAAGGGGAAGACAATAGAGCAACAGTGACTAAGACCCACCCTGGCATATCCTGCCTTTAAATTTTTATCCCTGGGATAATAATTTGTTCTTTATCATAACTTAGCTGCAGAGTGGTTTGCCAATGTTTCATGGTCACTGTAATGTAGTTGATCAATGTGGGGTGCATCTTATACATTTGTGGGCACTTTTTTATCCATGAATGTTTGATGCTGTCAGATGATTGTTTGTAGTCTACCCATGCCATACTTAGATTCTTCCCCTTTTTACAATTCTTCATTATGACTTTATTTAACAACAAATGATCCTTTGTTCCATATGTCTATTGCTAACATCCTGGTAGATAGGTTCAGTGCTAACTTTACCCCCCTCCCACCCCCTAAAGGGCCCATCTCTATATCGGAAGAATGCAAAATTCCTCTAATAATGTTGCACAGGTAAAAACCACACTCTCCAAAGCCAAGAACACAGCATCCATGGGACCTGACAACATCCTAGGCTGCGTTCTACATGAACTACAGAACAAACTGGCACCCCACCTAAGTACCATGTTCGGTCATAGCCTCACCTCAGACTTAGTGCCCACTGACTGGCGCACAGCGATGGTTATCCAACTCCACAAAGGGGGAGCCACCACGGATCCCGGGAAGTAACACCCCATTAGCCTGATGAGCCTGGTCTGCAAGGCCATGGAACGTATCATCATGGAATTTATAAATAAAGACATTAGTAATCTCCAAACTCTGGACCCCACCCAGTTCGGGTTTGTAAAAGGCAAATCGTGTCTCCTAAACCTGATAGACAGAAGCAGTCACCAAAGTCATAGACGAGGGTAAGGTAGTTCACACAGCCTATCTAGATCTTGCCAAGGCTTTCGACACCATCCCCCACTCTAGAATTATAGATAAACTCACTAAACTAGGTATAAATCCCTATGTCACAAGATGGGTTGCCAACTGGCTCACTGACAGAACCCACACTGTGAAAGTAGCAGACTCCAAATCTGATGTCAGACCAGTGACAAGTGGAGTACCACAGGGTTCAGTCCTGGGTCCTCTCCTGTTTGGTATCTACTTCTCTGAAGTACAGGCTAACATAGAATGTCTTTGGCTAATGAAGTTCACAGATGACTACAAACGATGAGCCATAATTGAAACTCCTAACAATGTGGACATCCCACAAAAGGGCCTCACTGAGACAGATGCCGGTTGTCAAAGCCATAGCCAAAAGCTCAATGCCAAAAAGTGGATTGTCATCTCCTTTGGTAAAAACTCTGTACCCATGAACTACCACATAGGCGGTAGTCCACTTAACACCAAAAGTATGATAAGAGATCTTGGGACACAGGTGGGCAGTAGTCTCTCCTCTGATAATCACATCACCACAGTAGTCAGGAAATCCTTCTATGTGGCACACTTCATCACAAAAGGTTTCTCATCCAGGAAAAAAGAGGTCATTGTTCCCCTCTTCTTGTCACTCATTAGACCCATTATCGAGTACAATGCCCCTTTTGGTATGTACCTCACAAGACATTTACAACAACTGGAAAGGCCACAGAAAATACCTCACAAAGAGGATTACCGGCCTCAAACAGATGCCCTATGCAGACCGTCTCAAAAAACTCCAGCTTTACTCCATTGCATATAGCCTACTCAGAGGTGATCTCTGCCTAACATAAAAAAGCTATGTCAAAACCAGAGCTGTTGGACATGCTCCACTTAAAGAAATCTCAGTCCCTCCAAGCTACATGCTCTAGGGACCTAAACCTTGTCACCACAATAAACAGAACATGCTGGAGGGATAGATTCCTGTCCCAGAGACTTCCCATACTCTGGAACAAACTACCTGTCTATATCAAACAAAGCTCCTCATTAGCACTCTTCAAGAAAAATCTTGATGATTGGATGGGAAATAGGAAATTCACCCTGAGGATCACTTCTGTGGCTCTGCTCGACAGGGGCACAGGAAAATAATTTTCTTTGGTGGCGAAAACCAGGGTACCATTTTGGCTAGGCTTATAGGCCCTAGGGCCAATAGCCTAGTACCTACCTATGAACTTTTGAACTTATGACTTTCTTTTATTACCCTTTTGTTCTAGTGCCATGACTGAGTTTTCTTCTAAATGACTTTAAAGTCTATCGGCATCAGTTCAAGTATACAATTTATACATTGTTGGAAGGCAAGTTATTGGTCTATAGTTTTCAGCATAGCTCGTAGGTTCACTTTTAAGGAGTACCATTTTTCCTGCTGTTAACCAGGTTGGGGTCTGTTCAGAATGCACAGATAAATATGTTTTACTCAGGGATAAATCTTTGTGTAAATATGTTAATACTTTTAGCCAGAATTTAGGTACTGCATCTGGGCCTGGGGATTTCCAATTAGTAGCTTTTCTTAATTTTGTTTAAATTTCTTTGGCCATTACTTCATCCCATTTCATATCCTGTACATTTGAACTTCTTACTGCTTCTTTTACTGCTTCTATCCATTCAGCATATGTGACAAATGGGTACCAGTAAGAGTGAAAGGGAAGGTGTACAAGAGGGTAGTGAGACCAGCTACGTTGTATGGGTTGGAGATGGTGGCATTGACAAAAAGGCAGGAGTCAGAGCTGGAAGTGGAGTTAAAGATGTTAAGATTTGCACTGGGTGTGACAAGGATGGACAGGATTAGGAATCAGTATATTAGAGGGTCAGCTCAGGATGGACGGCTTGGACATGTGCTGAGGAGGGATGCTGGGTATATTGGGCAAAGGATGCTAAGGATAGAGCTGCCAAGTAAGAGGAAAAGAGGAAGGCCTAAGATAAGGTTTATGGATGTAGTGAAAGGGACATGCAGGTGGTTGGTGTGACAAAGCAATATGCAGAGGACAGGAAGAAATGGAAATAGATGATCCGCTGTGGCAACCCCTAACAGGAACAGCCGAAAGAGAAGAAGAAATAGAGCATATATGTTATGTTCCACAGTGTCTTCATAGATATTTTTCTAAAACATGTCCATTACTTCTTTTTTGGTGGTATTTCTATTCCTTTAGCCTTGTTTCTCAATTCTCCATGAAACTTTTTTGGGTCATAAATAAATTGTTTATTTTGTACTTTTCCTTTATATTTATTTGCATATCTCTAAGTTTTTCTACCTATGCTGATATCTTTAGTTTATTATTTGCAATAGTGTAAGACAGATCCTGGTCTTTTCTGATACTGTGCATTGCTTTTATCATGTCTATCTTTCTAAGTATTTTTATTGATCTGTTTCCACTCCTGTACTCTTCTAACAGGGACACTTCTTGTCTTAATTGCTTTATAGTTTTCTGTATTTGATACTTCCATGATGGCATTTGATTTCTCCCCTTCCTTTCCCTTACTGTCCAGTGTTTTTGTGGTAAGACTTTATCTGTTACTAATTTAGCTGCAGAGTAATATATCCTATTTACTTTTATCACACGGATTTCTGGGAATAGTTTTGATTACCATGTTATTTGTTTTTCAAACTTCTAACATTTTGGGTCTTATTGACTTTCTGTAATATATTTCTTTTATTGATCTTAATATGTCTATCTATCTCTATCTCTATTAAATCAAGCAACTCTTCCCTTAGCTGATTTTCTTCTAAACTAATGACATTCTTTGTTCTCTGGTTCCTGTGGGCGTTCTACTGAAAGTTCCAGAACATCTTCCTGTGACATATTCTCTTCAGCTTCATCCTGTGCCTTCTGTTGCTCTTTTGTATAGGAACTCACTGGCCTGTCACCCCACAACTTTGACTGTATCAGAGTTGCCTCTATTTCCTGCTGTTTCTCTACAACTGCAACTGTACTTTTGTACTGGTTTTCTGCTGAAGGCTCCAAAGTATCTTCATATGGCACCTGATCAGATGCTTCCCATTCTATCATTTTCTCTTTAATTTGGGGACTTATTGTTACCAGAACTGGATTTTCTACACTAAATCCTTCACTTTGCAGGTAATTCATTACTCCAGTTTCTATTTTTTAACTTCTCCATTACTAATCACCTTTTCTGCTTTCCCTCTTTGTTTTTTTTTTATTCATTTGTTTTGTTTTTGTTGTAAAATTTTCCATAGCTGGATGACTTTGTATTTCTCTTCAAATATCTTTGGTAATGCTTTTTTGTATTGGTTAGTTTTGCTTTCTCCTTTGCATTAATATTATACATAATTAAATCTCTTTTTCTGTCCCATGTCCATATTTCGTCTTCAGATATCTCCTGCTCCTCTTGTTTCTCCCTTCTTTGGGGACTGATTTTTCCATCATACTGTGACATAACCTATGTTAGACTTTCTACACTAAATCCTTCACTTTGTAGGTATTCTATAACTTCATCTTCTATTTAACGTCTACTTTACTAATCTTCTGTTCTACATTCCCACTTTGTGATCTTATTTTTTGCATTGTGAAATTGTCCATACCTGGGTGCCTTTGGGTGTATATCTCTTCAAATATCTCTGGAGCTGCTTTTTTGTACTGATTAGATTGGCTTTCTCTTTGGCATAAATATTGCACCATATCAGATCACTCTTTCTTTCCCATGTCCACGCTTCCTTTTTATACCTTTGAAAAATCTCTAGATTTTGTTGTTTATATTTTTGGACTTCCTCACTCTTTTATTTTTCCAAACTGCCCAAGGAGTCTTGGTCAATATAATATTGTTCATGAATCTGTTGCATTAATAAATACAAATTTGCATTTGAAGCTTTTAATAGTTTTTCTTGTGCAAGTATTTTTCTTTCCTCAAATTTCTTTCTTAATCTTTTTGTATATCTTCTATGTGGAAATTCTGGGCTTCTTGCATATTAGTAATAATACTTAATTTATTTTCCACCTATACAGGGGGTGGCATGCAGAAATAAAAGCTAACATCACACAGTCATACTACTTCCAGTACGATATTCCAGTTCTGACAGATGTGGTCTTGCTGTATAAATGTTATATGCTCATACCTGTCAACCTATCGGTGCAATAAATCTGGAGAAAGCCTAAAATAATTGGGTGACAAAGACCCAAAAATATGAACAGGTTTGCAATATAACTCTTATAAAGTTAGAAAGTTGTTTGAATAAAAGGAGTTGTGTTAGCATGCATTTTCTGAAGGATAGAAAGTCTGAAACTCAAACATATGTCGTTATTTAGGGACTTCATTCCTCAGTGATTTGTCAGAAAAAACACAGATTTTATGGGAAACACCAAAAGTATGAGGCAAAAATCTGAACATTCTGTGGAAATCTGGACATTCAAGAGGCATGTATCTGCCATTAATGTTAATTGCGACAACTGTCACTATGCAAACAGACTCATCTCTCACAATAACAGTTACACTTACACGGGCACTCTGTTAGGTGCTTTAGTCTGTCCCTATGCATCTCTCTGTTCCTTTCAATTTCTGCAATGGTTGGAGATAAATAAAGAGAAAAATGAAAATATGTGTTGTGTCATGCTCTGGCAGGTTGTAGGGATAATTAAATTATGTTATACTAACAATGTGGAAGTAGTGGTTTTGCCTTAATTTCATCCACCCATTGGCTAAGGAGGGCAGGCTTGTGGTGACTTAAGTCACTATAGTGGTGACAGCACTATTCGCACATGCTTGGGATGCCAGTACTACAGGTGACAGCCTTGTCCAAACTATTCTAGGCATCAGCCTTATACTGTGACCCAGTACAGTCCTTCTGCAAGAGCTGGTGGCTGCAATGCTTATGGGAAATGTCCAGAAAACGTTTGGACTCCTCCTTACATCATCTCTGTGCTCTCAAAGGAGCACTACCCTCACCTTATCCATCTATAATTGTTTCACCTTCAAAGAGCTCAGGATATATGGCAGACATCTAGTTCTCATGTGTCCCATGCTTCTTGTAATTACAGACACTGAAGTAATTTGTGTGATAGATGCTCATATAATAAAATATAGGTACTGCATCAGTCTGATTCTAATCAGTCTTTAAGGTGTGAAACTTGGCAGTCCTCCATCCATCTGTTTGCTGCTGAAAAATATATGTTCATCAGCAACTCCATCTTTAGATGTTTAACAATAGCATGACAACTACTCTCAACCTTCCATTATAGACTGTGGACCACCACTTCTCATAATGGTGAACAAATAGGCAACATGTGAAATGTTTACTAACTGCTTACCAAGAGCTTCATGTTGGAAGCTTATAACATGTTTATATCATACTTAGAAAATGCTGTTTTGATGAATTGATATTATTCACTATAATTTACCATGGATATCAGTTAAAAAATGCCAACACGTGAATGTATAACAGACCCTTTCAATATGGAAAATTTTGGACTATGGCTCCCTAAAATTTAAATTGAGGAACATTCCTCATAATGCGGTACATCTGAGAAGTATGAGCAGGAGAATTCCCCTAGCCCTATAATTTGGGCTTTTTATGTGTGCACAGAGCTGCCTTCAGGTACTCAGGATTATGCATAGTATTGCATAAAACTCATGATGTGTATAATGTTTACACATCACCCAAATTGAGAATTTCATAAACAATGATGGGATCATAGGCTCATAGGAAGTTGCTAGGCTATTGGCCCTTAGGCCCTTACAAGCCTAACCAAGAATTTAGCCCATGTTCCGACAAGTCAGCACCCGATGCCCCTGTCCAGCAGAGACACAGATGGAATCCCAGGGGTATATTTTCTGTTTCCCATCCAGTTATCCAGATTGTTCTTAAAAAGGGGTAAAGAGGTACTCTTCTTGATGTGGAGACAGAGTCTATTCCATAGATGGGGGAAGTCTCTGGGACACAAACCTGTCCCGCCAACAAGTCCTACTGATGTTACAAACCAGGTTGAGGTTGCGCGTGCAGGTTACTCAAGTGGAGCTTGACTTGGGGATATGCAGCAATCCCATCAAGGCAGGGTCTGAGATTGCTTTATATGCCAGAGATGAACCCTAATTAGCATAATCTTCATGCCTAGATGAGTTAATCTATATACTATAAGCACAATGTGGATGCAATTTTGCTGCACAACTTTAGAATGTTTCTCTATAGTTCTGTCATGTTTTTTACATGTCATATGTGGTGCTTCATTTTTGTAGTCATTAATAAATAATATGGTCGCTTGTTTTATTTCATTTGTCAGCATCAAGGAGCTGGGTTTTTTGAATCATGCAAACTCTAGTCATCCTTGCTCATCAATCAGTTTGCTTAGTGCAATGTGATGAATGCTTATGAATTTGGGTCATAAAGCCCTAGGGTTGATATCCTTTTGCTTTACATTTTCTTGTGGAATATTTAAACAAAGTTTTCTCTTATGCTTTAGTCTGATGAAGGCTTCTAATCTCCATGAAAAAAGGGATTACTTATTTCTATATTTATTTGAAATGTTTTAAAATATTTATTAAATGATTATTTTTATTCCATTTGGAAGCTTTTTGTTTTAATTCTTAGAGCCATAGTTGGTAGTTGCTGCATTGTTTTATTATATTTTAAGCTGTAATATTAAGAAATCCCACAATAACTATCCTTAAACTACTAAAATGTGAGAAAAATGCACTAGCACTATATAAATAGGATTCAAAATATGTTGAAAGTAGATTACAAAGCCATCCACAAGACTATCCAACCATAAAAACTTATGCAAACCACAAAAGTCCTACCCAGTAGAAACTTAGGCAATTTATGTAGGCCATTAAAGTCAAATGGAAACACTACTGTAAGACAAAAACAAAGAAAAACAGATACATTCTAAGTGGGTCTCTGGTTTCTGCGATACATGTAATGGCATGTACTGTAGGATTAGGAACCTTGGCTTATGAGTCATGGTTTGCACCTCACCATGAAATGTATTCTCTAACCATACATACTTATTTTATGTATCAATGTATCACACACCAAATCACCCTCTCTCTCTCGATGTATGTATGTGTGTATGTGTATGTATATATATATATATATATATATATATATATATATATATATATATATATATATATATATATATGTATATATATATATATATATATATATATATATATATATATATATATATATATATATATATATATATATATATATATATATATATCCACCTGTGGGACACATATTAGCAGTCATTCCTAGTTTTACACCTCCAATCCTCCAATGCTGGCACTCATTATTGGATTCACATTAGCTTGAGCATTCAGTTTTCAAGATTTTTTAGACATTGTGGTCTTCAGAGTTTTGGCCTTTTGATATTAAGGTGTCAGAATTTTCATATCTGTGATAATAAATGATATAAATATATGTATGTGTATATACACACATGCACACGAACACGCACACGCGAACACATACACACACACACACACACACACACACACACACACACACACACACACACACACACAAACAAATTTATTATGTATTTATTTCCTTTTGTTAACCAGGATAGTCCATCCTAGCAAAAGTTCCTTTGCAGTGGAGTAAAGCTCCAGCAGTATAAAACACAATGTATAGGTATAGATATAAAATATACGTGAGTGTGTGTGTGTGTGTGTGTGTGTGTGTGTGTGTGTATGTGTGTGTATATATGTGCGTTTCTGTGTATATGCGTGTGTGTGTGTGTGTGTGTGTGTGTGTGCACATGCATGTGTGTGTGTGTGTGTGTGTGTGTGTGTGTGTGCACGTGCATGCGTGTGTGTGTGCATGTGCACATGTGCGCATGAAAGAATGTGTTCGCATGTGTGTGTGTGTGTGTGTGTGTGTGTGTGTGTGTGTGTGTGTGTGTGTGTGTGTGTATGTGTGAACATGATATAGCCACACCTCTTCACTTCCCCTCACATTACACCATTAGCAACACATCCAACCAAACCCATAAATACCCAACATCTTAACTCCCCTCATCATTACCCCATCAGTAAAACCTCTTCTCCACCACCACATCTCGCTATTGCACACTAATTCTCACTCCTTTAGTCACCAACATCCCATACTACAATGTCCATCTCTACTATCAGTACCCTACTTACCTTATCACTCTCTTTCAATATCCTACTACATCTAACCTCGCTACATCATTCTTCTACCTTTTCCTCCCACTGCCCATCATCCTCTCTCCCCATATAGTCTGAACACATGACTTCCTTCTCACAAATTTCAGGCAGCCTTTACAACACAAGCATATTATTGCCTTTATAACACAAGCATATTATTATGTACCAGAGTAAAATCCTCCCCCACCATAACCACAACAATAATATTTTTTCTTTAAATTATCCAATCAAAGTAAAACAGAAACTAGAATACACTACTCTCCCATATCCTGTAAGAAACCTATCACTTTGTGGAGACATACATCCCAACCTGGGTCCCATCTCCTCTTTTCTGCAACCCCCCCAACTCCCATAAATCAATAAATTTCACTATAATTAACCTGCAAAGCATTAGAAATAAAATATCTGACTTCCATGCATGGATAGTCCACAACAAACCTGATATTATTGCCGCAACTGAAACATAGCTAAAACCCTATATTAAGGACACAGAATTTCTTCCCCCAGATTTCACCTGTGTGAGGACTGACAGACCCCGAAAAAAAGGTGGAGGCATGTCTCTAATATACCCCATGTCCTTCACATATACAAAATCCAGCCCATAGTTCTCCACAGCCGAACTTCTAGTTTCTTTCCTTAAAATGAATAATTGCAAAAACCTCTGTGTGATAGTCATTTACATTCCCCCAGGCAATAACATCCCAATTCTTGAGGAAATCCTTCCCTTGGCATCTACTAACATAAAAAAATGAGACTATCATACTGGGAGATGTAAATATCAACTGGCTAGACATATCCCAACACCACTCTAACTGCAATATCAGTCTATATAAGTTCACCCAGCTAGTTAGCACTATAACCAGGCCTAATAAAATTAATACTATTGGCTGTATCCTAGATTGGATTTTAGTGTCCAACCCAAATAAGATCACGTCCACTGATACACTCTCCAATAGTGTAAGTGACCACTTACCAGCATTTATACAATGTGAATGTACCACAACAATTAATAAACATCAGTACAGGGTTACCAGAGATGAATCCCAGTTCTGTCCATCTAGCTTTAACCAAGGGTTGCTTATCATCAGCTGGCATGCCCTATCAGCATACTTCTCAACAGATCTATCCAAGAATCCTATGTGCCCATCATCTGGAAAAAAGCTTATATCCTCCCTCTACACAAGGGCCATCCCAACATAGACACAATCAACTTCAGCCCCATTGCCGTACTATCACCCATCTCTAAGATTCTGGAAAAATGCATTCATTCTCAACTTCTTCTCCATCTGACTCACAACCACATCCTCTCCCCCACCCAACACAGATTTAGGCCAGGACATAGTACCACCACTGCCCTCATATCCTTCATGAACACTGTCAACTGAGCTTGTGACACTGGTAAAATCGTATCTCCACTATTTCTTGATCTTTCTAAAGCTTCCGATACTATATCCCACTCTCTCCTTCTAACAAAACTCTCTAACATAGGTACCTCACCTCAAACTCTAAACTGGTTCACTAATTACCTCACTAACAGGCAACAATCAACTAAATGGCAAAACTCTGACTCCCCTTTCCTAAACACCACCACTGGTGTTCCTCAGGGCTCAAGTTTTAGGCCCACTTCTGTTTAACATATTTATCAATAATTTCCACACTACACTCTCTCAAGGCCCAGTCATCCAGTATGCAGATGACTCCACTATCATCTGCACAAACTACTCCTCAGAACTACACCAACTCACCCAAAATGCCCTCACCTCCACTGAAATTTGGATGACTAATAATCATCTTGCCCTAAACCCCAACAAAACCAAACTAGTAATCTTTGCCCCCAAAATTCACACCCCTACAAAAAGAGAACCTTACCATTCAATTTCTAAATGGCACCACCATCGACATTGTACCTAACACAAAACTCTTAGGTGTCATCATAGATGAAAACCTCACATTCGACCTGCACATCCAGTCAAATGTCAAAAAGACACATCAAAGGCTTGGCACTCTCTACTGACACAAACATCTACTCAGAGCATCAGCCCGACTTTCCCTTGCCTCTTCTTTTCTAATATCCTTTCTTTTATATGGTGGCCCCTCCTCACCAACATTTATTCCTCTCTAAAGTCCAAATTAGACTCATGCTACAACAAAATTGCTAAGTTTGTAACTAATGCTTTCTACTCATTCCACACACAACTTAAAATGGCTTGAACTCCCCAACTATCTCACCTTTATCCAACTAACTACAACTCACAAACTCATTCATAATCCATCCATGTGCTCTGCTCTATCTTCTATACTTAATTTATACCATCCTAACAGACCACTCTGATCCAACCACCAACTGCTTGTAAATGTAGAAAAACCCAAACTTTTGGCTGGCCAGATGCTTTATTCCTTTACCATCACAAAACTTTGGAACTCCCTCCCCCCAACACATAGATCCACACACTCAGAAACCCTCTTCAAGACCTCTCTGAAACACCTCTCCTCATCTTGGCTGTGCAGATGTGCTAACACTACATCTCATATAACCTAACTTCAACCATCACAACTATTCTGAACCCCACTCTACTACTTTGGCATCCTCCTTTCACATCCACCTGTCTTTTTACTTACTCCGCCTCTCCATCCTGTCCACTTCCCTCTTCTACTAACTCTCATTGTCCTACCATTGATCCCTCCTGTCTACTTCCTTCTCTTACTAACCCTCATAGATCTACCATTGAACAAGGTGAGGCATTCAGGTACTCTTGCAGCCTACCTTAATGTCATATCACCATTTATATCTGTAAAATATCCACCGACTTTGCTGATTCCTGCAACAGGACTCATATAGCCTATTGCTCAGCTGTTACACCTCCTAAACATGTGAAAAGTTTAAGTACCTAGTCTCTAATTAATTCCTATATCTGCTTTGCACCCACTGCATGAAGTGTCCTACATATATAAATTCTGCTAGCTGAAAACTACTCATATGGAATGTGCTCATGTATATACTCTGTATTGCTTGCATAATATCTTTGATTTGAGAATGATTACTTATGTACTGTTTTTTTCACCAATTGCATAAGCTGCCAATGTTGTTTGTCTTTCGGCTTTTTCCTGGTAAGGGGTCGCCACAGCGGAACTCCGGTCTGCTAATGATTGGCAGTAGATTTTTACAAAACGCTGAGGTGCCAGCTCAACACCCAACCTTCAACGAAGGCATGCCCATTTATGCACACGTCTTTCGAACGCTACCCAACTGCGGGGAGGACATGCAGACTCCATACAGAAGGCACTCCCAACCAAGCTGAGAATCGAACGGGAGAACCTCTTGCTGTGAGGTAACAATGCTACCGCTGTACCACCGCCAATAATATGTACTAAATGTCTTTATTAATGTAAATTCTGTATTGCATGTGAAACATCTTTATATATGGAGCTTTTCTCCCTGGGACTCCACTGAAAATAGGCACTTCTGGCCCAGCTGGATCATCCCGGTAAACAAATGCAAATAAATAAATAAATAAATACATAATAATGTGTCAAATGTATAAGTGTGTATACAGTGCTTTGAAAAGAATTACATAAATGGCTAGATTTCACATTATCAAGACAAGCAGTGAAAAGTTAGGGATCAGAATTCCACCTATACATCTGTCTTTTCTCATTCATGTGCACACTTTCCTGTCATTCCTTCTCTGCCTACATTAACGTAAAGTGCTTTACCAGGACTGGTAAATTCCTGTATGGCTGCATCAAACTGTTTCTGTGCAAGAGCATGTGTGGGGCAGTGATAAATGCAGGTGCGGTCGTAGGATTTTGAATCATGATATTTCCCTTCCATACGTTTTAAGTAGTAAAATTAAATATAGCTTGTGTTGCTTTAGCTGAGTGATCAAAGTAACTGGCAAAGGATAAGCTATGGGTGTGGATAAACCAGATTTATGCAAGACCTTTGAGTCTATCCCATACTAGAAGTTAATACATAATTTAATTAAACATAGAGTAGGTTACCTAAGTAACATTATAGACTAATAACTGTTTCAACAATGAGCCATAATATAGAGGATTATGAGCACATCTCAGATAGTAATCACTTTATGTGTTCAAGACAAGGGTACCAAGAAATTCACATCTACAGAGAAGCCCAAGAGGTGAACCTTGGCAAACATGTTAAGAACACATAATACACGGTTACAATCAGAGACTCGATCATGATTATTTGTAGCACATGTAACTTTATCTTCTCCAATATACTACTAGTTAGAGTAAAAAGAAAAAAAAAAAGTGCAGTGTTTTGCAGGCTTCAAATGGACATCACCACAAGTCAAGACAATATTTTGTGAGAAAGTCAGGGACAGACTAGAGGCACTGCAGGTAAAACAAAGCTGTGTTTTGAGTTTGCTACTGTAGTTTGCTGGTTGATACTGTCATTTGTGAGGGACGAGTGCAAGACTCAGTCATAGCAGTACTTGGGGGTGCTTAAGAATTGTTAAGATCAGGTCTTCAATTACTGCAGTGCTTGACCAGTTGGCTTTTTTATCAATTTGGAGAATAATCATGATGCTCCACGCACATGTAATTCGCCATTAAGAAGAGGGTGTTACACGTAGTTAACATACATTTTTAGTTATGATCTCAGATATCATGGGATTGCAGATAAATTGGTCGGAACATTACACCAACTTATTTATTTATTGTTGTTTTAACCGGGTTGGTCCAACTGAGCCAAGGGTCCATTTTCAGTGGAGACTTGGGGAGAAAAGCTCCAGTTACAATTACAAAAATACAACAAAAAGTTAAAAATTACAATAGCTATATTAGCAAGAACTTATACATCAATATTAAAGTCAACAGTATGCAGTAGTGTTCTAGTTACTGAATATATATACAGTAACAGCAAGGTAACTGTAGGCAGCTCACAGATCTGCAACAAAATTATTGCATTATTGCATTATATAGGACATCTAGGATTGTATGAATCTTTATCAGTTTGGATGAATAGTGACCTGCATAGTAATTAAGGTTCGGTGTTAAAAAGGACAAAATTAACCATTTATATAATAAAAAAGTAACTGTAACGGTAAGCTCCCCGTATATAATGGAATGGGGGTAACAGCTGTTTTAAGTACCAGCAAACTCTGTGATCACTGGTCGTCCCCTCCCACACCAACTACCCCATGGCAACTATTTAGTTATGTTCAGGTTTGCACCATGATGCAAAAAAGGAAAATGTTTTTTTTTTTTTTTTTTTGTAAAATTGATGTACTTTCCTTTCTTGTCTGTTTTCTAAACTTGAAAAGGGAAAGTGGCTCTGTGAAAATACTTTAAGATATGTTCAGTTGAAGAATTTATGTCCATATCTTATTACAGAATATGGAAAAGGTGGACTGCTATTTTTGCATATTTTCATTTCTTTTCCAGATTAAAAAAAGTTACATACATGAGAAATAAAACTGGTGAGTAAACTATCATTGTTTGAAGTTGCAGGAATGGTTTAACATTACACATACAGATATTTTCTCACCATCCAATCTATATGCCTTTTGAAATGCTTGTAAGTAATCACTCTGAATTTGCATGCAAATTCATCAATATCCATCTTATTGTCTCCCTCAAAAACTTCATGAATCCCCCGCTCTGTAATCAATATACATCCTTCTCTTCCCTTTATTCTTCATGCCCACATTCTTCTTCTCCCTAGATGATCAGCTCCTCCTCCTCCTCTGTCTTCCTCACATAACATTCCCTTCTTTTGTACTTCCTGCTTCTCTTCTTTCATACTTCCTTACCCACCTCTCACCTTTTGACTCTTACTTTACTCCTTCGTTAAGTTCTCTTTTCCTCCTTTCACTCCCTCATTGCTTATTATTTTCTGTTATTTTCCTTATCACCATATTCTCCATTCTGATCTCCACCCTTTCTTTTTTCCTTTGTCAGTTCTACATCAGTCTCCTCATAGCAATGTGCTGGTGACAAGAACTCCAGCTTCATTTCTTTTTTCACTATTAACTGCAGCAATACATTTTCCAGGTTCATTAATATCTATCATCGACATATTTCCCACTGCCTTACTACCTCCTTAAACACTTATTTTGCCTAGTCTCATTTCTAAAACATACGTATAATGTACACTCTTCCTTCCCATAGCTTGAATATTTATTACTTCTTTTCAACCAATGTTACTAAAGTCTCAGCAATATACTGTAACTGACACATTAAAATCGGATGTTTTTTCTCAGTCCTTTTGCTTGTTCTGTTTGGGGTCCTTAGCCTTCTGCTTCATCACTGTTCTTAGAAGAGAGCCCACCCATTTCTCCCATTCAACTATCTGAACATATGTCTCTTATATATAAATAGACAGATGTGTTTCAATTGAGGCATCCTTTCTTTTGTGAGTTTTTTTAAGTGATTAATTGTATTTGTTAGCTAAGTAAGTGGTCCAGCCTACCCTGAGTTGAGAGGCAGAACTTGTAACACTGAGACACCTGCTGCCAGTAATGTCTTGTTTCACTTTTTTCTATACTCATTTGTAAGACATATGTCTACCCTGTGGTGTTGGCTGCTGTTTCTAGTGCAGTCTGTATTATGCTGCATTGTTAAATATAGATTGTACTTCCTTCAAAATCTAAATTGTCTACCATATCATACTTCCATTTATTCCATAATCTGTTTTGACACACAGTGCATCTGATGGAGTCTACAATGAAAATGGTTCCATTAATACTCCATTACATACAAAATTAAAACAAAATAAAAGTAAAGTCAGTATTGTGGATGCATACTTATTCATATTTAGACTGACATAGCTCTCACAGTGGATAACTTTCCTGTTTGTAGTCACTGAAGCAGTACTTCTTCCTCTTTTGTGATTCACCCAGAATTACTGTCACTCATAGGATCATAGGATCATAGGAAGTTACTAGGCTATTGGCCCTGAAGCCTTTACAGGCGTAACTAAGAATTTAGCCCATGTTTCAACAAGTCAGCACCCAAATGCCACTGTCCAGCAGAGACACAGGTGGAATCCCAGGGGTGTATTTTATGTTCCCCATCCAGTTATCCAGGTTGCTGTTAAAAAGGGTTAATGAAGTACTCTGTTTGACGTGGAGAGGGAGTCCATTCCACAGAAGGAGTAGTCTCTGGGACACAAATCTGTCCCGCCAACAATTTCTATCGATGTCACAGACCAGGTTGAGGCCACTCATGTGGGTTATTCAAGTGGAGCTTGACATGCGGATATGCAGCAGTCTCATCAAGGTGGGGTTTGAGATTGCTTTGTATGCCAGAAAGAGGTCACCTCTGAGAAGTCTGTATGAGATTGAGTAGAGGGACAGGGCTTTTAGCCTATCTGTGTAGGGTAGATGTTTGAGGATCTAGATTCTCCTGCTGAGGAACCTCTGTGGTTTCTTCAGCTGCTGCATGTGCTTGTGAGGTACATGTTGAAAGGGACATTGTACTCAATAATCGGTCATATAAGCGAAGAATACAGGGATGTCATTACCTCCTTGTCCCTGGATGAGATACTCTTATGAATGAGGTGGGCCATATACAAAGCTTTTTGTACAATGGAGGCAATATGGTGGTCAAAGGTCAGTTTGCTATCAACCTGGGTGCCCAAGTCCCTCACGACTGATTGCGTGCTTAGGACCTTGTTATTAATATGATAATTTATGGGGACACTGCTATCCCCAAAGGGGTTGATGATACATTTCTTGGCATTCAGTTTGAGGCCATGTTTCTAGCGCCAGTCATTGGTTTGGGTGAGACCTTCATGGAGGATATCCACATCACTAGGGGAATTGATGACAGTGCCCAGTTTGCAGTCATATGCAAACTTGATCAGTCATAGCTCACTGGTTTTGGCCTGCACCTCAGAAATCTATATCCCAAACAACAGAGGCCCCAAGACTAATCCCTGGGGTACACCGCTTGTTATGGGTCTACTGCTTGAGGTGGCTTCCCCTATTTAGAATAGGTGGGTTCTGACAGTGAGACAGTTTGCTACCCATATGGTAGCATACTGACTGATGCCTAGTTGAGAGAGTTTATCTATTATACCCGAGTGGTGAATAATATCAAAGGCTTTGGTCAGGTCAAGGTAGGCAGTGTGCACAGTCTTCCCCTCGTCCATGGCCTTGGTGACTGTCTCAAAGAAGTTGACCAAATTTAACAGGCCTGACCTCTCCTTGATGAAACCAAACTATGTGGGATTGAGTGTTTGGAGGTTGCCAATGCCCTTGTTAATGAGATCCATGATAATCTGTTCCATGGACGCTCCACCTCTGTGCAAAGGGATGAGAGTGGCTATCCTCCACTTGGCTTGGACAAAGCTGGTATTCAAGCTTTGGTTGAATAGGGTGCCTAATGGTGCTGCAAGTTCCTGCCTGAGTTCATGTAGGATGTAGCCTGGGAATTTATCTCGTCCTATGTAGGCTGTATTTTTTGCCTTTAAGAGGGCAGTGATGACTTGCTCCCTAAACATAAGGGGAGAAAGCAGGTGCTGGGGATGTCCTGATTTACTGACTGGGGGGACACAGGGGTGAAGTTTTGACTGAACTTGTCTGCCAACAGGTTGGCTATATCTATGGCATTTGCATATGTGGTGTCCTTGACCACCAATTCTGAGCAGATCTGAGTGCTTCTTTTGAGATGTAGACATATGTGAAGAAGGGCTTATGGCTGTCTTTAGCAGATGTGACCAGTGTGGACTTGGTTTGCTTTGGAGGATTTCACTACTGCTCTTATTGGCTTGTTCAGGCTAAGGAGAGATTGCTTCCAATTAGGCAACTACTCCTTCCTGGTCCTGGACAGCAATTTGTTTCCTTTTATTGTAGAGTTTGTTTATTGCTGATGTCCACCAGACAGGTTTACTCTGACTTGAGGAGGAGGATTTTGTCCTGCCGGGTATTCCTGATTCCATGCAGCTATATAAGTACTTGTATAGTACTTTGATGTAGGTTTGGACATATGTGCCAGTTCCTATGAAAGGGGAGGGGGCTGTGAAACTGTTTATACCTTCCCTCAGAAGATTGTAATCAACTTTGGAACCTTTTTTTGTTTGACCCTAGCTGGAGGGGGGGGTGGGGTCAGGGGAGATGGTGACTTTGAAAGTGACTGCTTTGTGGTTGGAGCTTACCAGGGAAGGTGACACTGTAGGGATGCTGCAGTGCTTACTCATGTTGGTTAATACCAAGTCCAAGATATTATCACCTCTTGTGTTGGTGTCGACCAGCTGGTTCAAGGTATTTGCATTGATGAAATCAAGGAATCTTTGGGCATTTGTGTTTTGGCATGAGTAGTTCTTCCAGTCTATGGTTGGATAGTTAAAGTCACCCAGGATCAGGGTAAAGGGTTGAATCTTGATATATTTGAAGAAGTCCAGCTAGGCGGAGTGGGCATCATGAGTCAAAGTTGGTGACCTGTAGCTATCTATGATTTGAATAGGGGTCTTGTCAACAGTTAACTGCACAGGGAGTATCTCCTGTGCATCATACTGTTTGACCAACATGGAGGTGTGTATGTCCTCCATTTTCTCTGGTACAGCAGAAAATCTAAGATTTTCCTTATGTGCTCTGTCCTCTAATTATACCATTTTTTGAAACATCTCCTCTTGAGCAGTCTCATACTCAGCCAGCCTTTTCTTTATTTCAACCTCTGATTTTTGCAGTTTTATCAGCTCATCCGAATATCTGTTTAAAGCGTCTTCCATTTTTTTACAGCTTTTTATTATTTGAGTTGACATACTCCTTCAGTGTTTAATTTTATTTTAAAAAGCTCTGAGCACATTTGACTTGGAAGATGTAGATGTTACTTTTGAAACAGGCTCACTCATCCTCTTCACTTACTTGTAGAAATACTACATACAAAGCCAAGAACTTCACTTCTGGCTTTAAACTCATATTCACAGTATATCTATAGGTGGAAGGTGAAATTCCTTAAGTGCCAATAACCGGAAATCCAACATGCTTTGGAATACACTGCAGATCTCCATTTTCTACAGGAAATCACTACTGGTATGATTTCTAAGTGCATGCCATAGTTATTTCTTTCTCTTGAGAAGTTTCTCCTTTCCTCAAGTTGTTGCAACTGTGGAATTGGGATATATAAGTTTAGGTGAGGTGTTGGGGAGGTTTGCTGAACAAGTCAGGGAATGTAGGGGAGTTTGCCTTTTCTGAAAAAAAAAAACACTTGCAGTTTACCTTTTCGCACTTCTATGCTTTAGGAATTAATTTTCAGCATTATTGATTCTCAGAGTTTTGCCATTTGATGTTTCATAGTATCATCCCCATTCACTGACATCATAGGTAAGTACCTTTAGGAATGCAATATCAGATTCTAGCATTACCTGACAAATAGTAGGATTCTCAAATGTATACATTTAATCTACATTTTAAAATCCATTTTTATTGTGCAGTTCTTCACTTCATTTCGACTGACATCTGATTTGTTCTCATATCATTTTTTAAGTCTAAGTAGTTGACAATGAATTAAAGTTAATATTTTCCACAGCACTTCAAAGACAAATAACGTTTTATAATTGTAATAGGTTTCAACCAAATGCTGCCATGGCTTTGCTGTTGTTCTTGCTCTAGTGAAGCAATCACTTCCTCAAGCTTTTGCACAGCACATGGTCTATTAAACTCTTAATTTAGTGGGTAAAGTACATCTTGCAGTGCTGGCTAAGCATATTTCGCAGATTCAGAGTTTACAGTTCACAATGCCCTACAGTTGCTTATCATAGTGTACAACTTTTTTACATCTTTGCTGATAAAAGAAATATTCCTTTTTTCATTAGTGTTTATTTATCTCAATGCATACTATTTCAAAAGCCTTTAACTTGACTTTTCACTAAATTTTTATTGATAACACTATTTTGAATAAAAAGCTTCTTCTTGGAAAAATAATTACATAATGAGACATTAATTACCAATTTCTGAACCAATACTTCTGTTTCTCAGCAACAATGCAGTTTTATAATGCATGTTACCCTTTAAATCTACATAATTATCTATAAACAAATAGAAACAGTGCACAGCAATAATACTCAGACATTATACTGAGAGGTATGGCTCTGTGGTGTATAGGGATGGGAGTCTGACTATAACTTAGATGATATGGGTTCATTTAATGGCCCAGGCTCTGAAGCAGCTAACTGGAAAGAGTGGAATGAGAAGGCATTGCCTACTGACCTCTTCCCATGGTGATTAAGGGGTGCATCTCAGGACATGCCTCCTGGCAATGCATTGCCCTTGGAAACTGTGGACCAGTCAGGAGTTGCTGGTTGTAACCACTCCAGACAAGTGTGGAGGTAGTGGTAGGGTCTAAATAGAAAATCTCCATTGGCGTCTTGGCTGATGCTCACAGAGTGGCATAGCTTTTACCTTGTATACCTTGTACAGGGAATAAAAAGGCATGAACTCACACCCTATGCAAAACATGAATATGAAGATAATCAGTAGTGATGATTTTTGGCCAGCAGACAGTGGGGCAAAAACTGTGACAGATAGTTATACTAACAGTAACAAAATTGTCCTATGGGAGAATAATGGCTTGATTAAACTCAAAAACAATTACAGTCTTGGGTGCTAAGAAAGAATTATTTTAATTTTAAATGGAAGTAGGTGAGGTATATAAAATGACTTGGATGTGGTGAAGCTTATTTAGTGAAGTGGGCAAAGGAGGAGAATGAACTCTAGAAGAGGCAGCAGGGTACATGTCCATCATAAGCCAAGATGGCAGAGTTGTTACCGGCAGGCTGCGCGGGTGTTAAAGATGAGGAAAAAGCTAAGCTAACAAGGATGGTTTATGATTAAATAGTTGAAATACTTGGGGAATTTTTGAAAATTAAGGGGGACAGAGTCAAAAAGTTAGAATATGTCACTTATCACCTTGTGTGAGAAGACCAAATGATGTCATCCTACAAGTGCTACTACAGATGATTCCATCACAGTTCATACTGAGGAATGACTACTCATAGCATTTCTAAAAGGTACATATATTTTACCACATTCTTTAGCTGCACATTTATTTTTGCATTGTTTCATTCTTAAAAAAACGAGTGGGAATGTTTTGGCTTACAAAAACCGATACCCGCCTGGACACAGATACCAACAAAAGAGATGATCATAGAGTGCATAATATAACAGCTAGGTTACATACAGAGAAATCTCAGTGGAATCCTTGTTCCACATTAATGAGATTTGCCATGTATCTGCTTGAAGTTAAAGTTCTTGCCATAGTGTGGAAGACTGGATTATGGCTGATTACTCTGCAACTACAAAAAGAAAGAGACCAGCATTCTGTGCATGACTGTGCAGACTACAGGGTCTTATTGTGAATTGTCTTAACTTTAATGTGCTATTTCCTGCATAGCTAAAGGCACTGGTGGCTGGTGACTTCAAATCAAAGAGGGGTTGCAGGTGACACTTGAATGGGATGGGGCCAACAAGAAAGGGGTGGGGTTATCTTTATGGGCAGGGCTATGCTACAGTGGGAATGACACTGATCATACTTACCATTTTACATAAAATAACTGCTCAGTAACTACTGCACATGCCGAATTGTCTACGTATTTTAGAGCTAATGAAGTGTTTATGTTATGCTATAACAGCACAAAACCTAAACATCTCCAAACAGTAAAAAAGTAGTTGGTCTGGACTGCATGAAGTTATTATGAGTACACATGATGCACTGAACATACATTGTACTGTATCTGGTAATCTGCATTTTGTACAATGCAAAGTGAAAAGTAAGAATATTTGAAAATCCCACTGTACTATCTTAATTTATTATTCATAATTCAAGGTCACTCCAACACCTAATGTGCCAGTGGTTCTGAGAGACAGTGACACAGGCTTGCATGACAGTTGGCTTTAACAAAATACACATTAATCTTGCAAAGCCAGAATTACAACAGTAAATAGCAAGGCCAGTCAACCCATTTAATTCATAAACAGCCCCCCCCTCGTCATTACCAATCAAATGCATCTGCTTTGACCCTGCCAGAATTAAAGTAGAAATAATAGTAACAGTTAGGTTACATACTTGCATTAATTTCTTTTACTTGACAGAAACATTACTTATAACTTATGTATGCCAGCTCACCTTCCACAAATACAAATTTCATTTTATTTTACTTTTATTTACCCAAGTTTGTCCAACTGACTTTAGTAAAAAAAAAACTTTTCCACATATGTCTGGGGAGAAAAGCTCTAACATATTAACATTTTTAAACAGACATTTAGAATATACATAAAGAGATATGAACAAACATACATTAAGAATGACTCGTACATTTGATAATTAGATTACATTCATATGGAAGTACAGACAACTATTACAGTCTTGCAAAGCTGGAATTACAACAACAGTAAACAACAGGACCAGTCATTTCATTCACACTAGGTATAGCCCCCCAGTCTGATAGCCTACACACGGTGTCGACTTTGAGCCTACAAGGTTTAAAATAATAAAAATAGAAGAGAATGATTCCATTACTGCATTTTTTCTCATCAGAGTCAAGAGCTTGCAGGTGATATTACTTCAGTTCACCCATACACACTTTAGTCATGCAAGGACACAGTTCCAATAACAAAATGTCCATACGCTATTCTAATCTATCTTGACTGACCCTGAAAAAAGATATTAGGTTAAAAAAATCATCCACAAGCAGTCCCCAAAATCACACTGTGTACCTAGTATCTGTTTGACCCCGCCAGGATATTTTATTAGAAAAAAGACATCCACAGTCAAACAGCCTACAAAGCACACTGCCTACTTAGTATCTGGGTGACCCTGCCAGGATATTTTATTAGAAAACAGAAAAGCATCAACAGTCCCCAGAACATGGACTGAAGCTCCAAAGGCACTGGCGTCTCCATATTCATAAAGGATATGCACACCTCCAGACTAGTAGCCCAGCATAACGCATCGGAGATACTTCAGGTACAATTAACAGTGGGTAAGACAGTGATTCAGGTCGTAGCCTGCTATAGGTCCCCAACCATGTCCCAGACTCTCATTCCATATTCCTAAGCACCCTGAAAACTATTAGGGTCCAACCCAACACTATCATACTGGGTGACTTCAACTACCCCTACATCAACTGGGAAAACTACTCATGCACCAATACACTTGCCCAGTGCTTCCTGGAATTCATTAATTCCAATGTGCTGGACTAGCTCATTCTTAGCCCCACTAGAAGAGGCAACATCCTTGACCTGGTTATTACTAACATGGGCAACCATTGCTCTACACCAGTGGTCAATTCCACCCTGGTTAGATCCAACCACAAACTAATTACCATGGAAATCCACATGTCACCCACACCACCAGCAAAGGTAACCACCATGAAAAACTTCTCCAAAGCGGACTTTGGGCTCCTAAAAACAGAGGTGGCTAAATTCACGGCACCCATTCAAATGGAAAGTAGGTGCATTACTGCCAAATCATACACCAATGCACTGTATGAACACGTACATACATGCATGGATCTTGCATACCCAACAGAACCAAGACGCTCTCCTCCAAAAAAAGGAAGCCAATCTGGTGGTCCCCTGCCATTAACAAGCTCTACAACAAAAAGAAGAAACTGTTGCATAAAAAGTTAAAGTCCCAAGACTGGAAAAAACTCCCTTATTAGCCTCAACAAAAAGTTGAGATCCTTCATCAAAACCTCTAAAGCTAACTATTAAGGCAGAATTGCAGCAGATACTGAAAACAACCACAAAGCCTTCTACAGTTATATCAAGAATCTTCATGGCAATACCCAGATTTGCTCTGAGCTACTGCACAATGGTACCTCCTATATTGAGCCAACAGATATTGCCAATATACTGGCCGACAGATTTGGTGCCAGCTTTATCCCTCCCCACCAAAGGACCAGTCAGAATACTGGAAAAATGCCAGGCACCCAGCATTACTGCAGCACAGGTTAAAGCTGCATTGTCCAAGGCCAAGAATACAGCTTCCATGGGACCTGACAATCTCCCTGGCTGTGTTCTACATGAACTACAAAGTGAACTGGAAGCACACCTGTGTGCCCTGTTCAGTCACAGCCTCCCCTCAGGCTTTGTCCCTACAGAATGGCGCACTGTTACAGTCATCCTTCTACATAAAGGGGGAGCGACTACAGACCCTGGCAGTTATTGCCCCATTAGCTTGATGAGTCTGATATGTAAAGCTATGGAGTGCATCATCATGGACCTAATTAACAAAGATATAGGGAATCTCCACACTCCGGAGCCCAAGTACTTACTTAAGTAGTAAAATTAAATATAGCTTATGTTACTTTAGCTGAGTGATCAAAGCAACTGGCAAAGGATAAGCTATGGGTGTGGATAAACCAGATTTATGCAAGACCTTTGAGTCTATCCCATACTAGACGTTAATACATAATTTAATTAAACATAGAGTAGGTTACCTAAGTAACATTATAGACTAATAACTCTTTCAACAATGGGACATAAAATAGAGGATTATGAGCACATCTCAGATAGTAATCACTTTATGTGTTCAAGACAAGGGTGCCAAGAAATTCACATCTACAGAGAAGCCCAAGAGGTGAACCTTGGCAAACATGTTAAGAACACATAATATAGGGTTACAATCAAAGAATCAATCATGATTATTTGTAGTACATGTAACTTTTATCTTCTCCAATATACTACTAGTTAGAGTAAAAAGGAAAAAAAAAAGTGCAGTGTTTTGCAGGCTTCAAATGGACATCACCACAAGTCAAGACAATATTTTGTGAGAAAGTCAGGGACAGACTAGAGGCACTGCAGGTAAAAACAAAGCTGTGTTTTGAGTTTGCTACTGTAGTTTGCTGGTTGATACTGTCATTTGTGAGGGACGAGTGCAAGACTCAGTCATAGCAGTACTTGGGGGTGCTTAAGAATTGTTAAGATCAGGTCTTCAATTACTGCAGTGCTTGACCAGTTGGCTTTTTTATCAATTTGGAGAATAATCATGATGCTCCACGCACATGTAATCCGCCATTAAGAAGAGGGTGTTACATGTAGTTAACATACATTTTTAGTTATGATCTCAGATATCATGGGATCGCAGATAAATTGGTCGGTACATTACACCAACTTATTTATTTATTGTTGTTTTAACCGGGTTGGTCCAACTGAGCCAAGGGTCCATTTTCAGTGGAGACTTGGGGAGAAAAGCTCCAGTTACAATTACAAAAATACAACAGAAAAATTAAAAATTACAATAGCTATATTAGCAAGAACTTATACATCAATATTAAAGTCAACAGTATGCAGTAGTGTTCTAGTTACTGCATATATATACAGTAACAGCAAGGTAACTGTAGGCAGCTCACAGATCTGCAACAAAATTATTGCATTATATAGGACATCTAGGATTGTATGAATCTTTATCAGTTTGGATGAATAGTGACCTGCATAGCAATTAAGGTTCGGTGTTAAAAAGGACAAAATTAACCATTTATATAATAAAAAAGTAACTGTAACGGTAAGCTCCCTGTATATAATGGAATGGGGGTAACAGCTGTTTTAAGTACCAGCAAACTCTGTGATCACTGGTTGTCCCCTCCCACACCAACTACCCCATGGCAACTATTTAATTACGTTCAGGTTTGCACCATGATGCAAAAAAGGAAAATGTTTTGTTTTTTTGTAAAATTGATGTTCTTTCCTTTCTTGTCTGTTTTCTAAACTTGAAAAAGGAAAGAGGCTCTGTGAAATACTTTAAGATATGTTCAGTTCAAGAATTTATGTCCATATCTTATTACAGAATATGGAAAAGGTGGACTGCTATTTTTGCATATTTTCATTTCTTTTCCAGATTAAAAAAAGTTACATACATGAGAAATAAAACTGGTGAGTAAACTATCATTGTTTGAAGTTGCAGGAATGGTTTAACATTACACATACAGATATTTTCTCACCATCCAATCTATATGCCTTTTGAAATGCTTGTAAGTAATCACTCTGAATTTGCATGCAAATTCATCAATATCCATCTTATTGTCTCCCTCAAAAACTTCATGAATCCCCCGCTCTGTAATCAATATACATCCTTCTCTTCCCTTTATTCTTCATGCCCACATTCTTCTTCTCCCTAGATGACCAGCTCCTCCTCCTCCTCTGTCTTCCTCACATAACATTCCCTTCTTTTGTACTTCCTGCTTCTCTTCTTTCATACTTCCTTGCCCACCTCTCACCTTTTGACTCTTACTCTACTCATTCGTTAAGTTCTCTTTTCCTCCTTTCACTCCCTCAATGCTTATTATTTTCTGTTATTTTCCTTATCACCATATTCTCCATTCTGATCTCCACCCTTTCTTTTTTCCTTTGTCAGTTCTACATCAGTCTCCTCATAGCAATTTGCTGGTGACAAGAACTCCAGCTTCATTTCTTTCTTCAGTATTAACTGCAGCAATACATTTTCCAGGTTCATTAATATCTATCATCAACATATTTCCCACGTCCTTACTACCTCCTTAAACACTTATTTTGCCTAGTCTCATTTCTAAAACATACGTATAATGTACACTCTTCCTTCCCATAGCTTGAATATTTATTACATCTTTTCAACCAATGTTACTAAAGTCTCAGTAATGTACTGTAACTGCCACATTAAAATCGGATGTTTTTTCTCAGTCCTTTTGCTTGTTCTGTTTGGGGTCCTTAGCCTTCTGCTTCATCACTGTTCTTAGAAGAGAGCCCACCCATTTCTCCCATTCAACTATCTGAACATATGTCTCATATATAAATAGACAGATGTGTTTCAATTGAGGCATCCTTTCTTTTGTGAGTTTTTTTAAGTGATTAATTGTATTTGTTAGCTAAGTAAGTGGTCCAGCCTACCCTGAGTTGAGAGGCAGAACTTGTAACACTGAGACACCTGCTGCCAGTAATGTCTTGTTTCACTTTTTTATATACTCATTTGTAAGACCTATGTCTACCCTGTGGTGTTGGCTGCTGTTTCTAGTGTAGTCTATATTATGCTGCATTGTTAAATATAGATTGTACTTCCTTCAAAATCTAAATTGTCTACCATGTCATACTTCCATTTATTCCATAATCTGTTTTAAAACACAGTGCATCTGATGGAGTCTACAATGAAAATGGTTCCATTAATACTCCATTACATACAAAATTAAAACAAAATAAAAGTAAAGTCAATATTGTGGATGCATACTTATTCATAATTAGACTGACATAGCTCTCACAGTGGATAACTTTCCTGTTTGTAGTCACTGAAGCAGTACTTCTTCCTCTTTTGTGATTCACCCAGAATTACTGTCACTTATAGGATCATAGGAAGTTACTAGGCTATTGGCCCTGAGGCCTTTACAGGTGTAACTAAGAATTTAGCCCATGTTTCAACAAGTCAGCACCCAATGCCACTGTCCAGCAGAGACACAGGTGGAATCCCAGGGGTGTATTTTATGTTCCCCATCCAGTTATCCAGGTTGCTCTTAAAAAGGGTTAATGAAGTACTCTGTTTGACGTGGAGAGCGAGTCCATTCGACAGAAGGAGTAGTCTCTGGGACACAAATCTGTCCCGCCAACAATTCCTATCAATGTCACAGACCAGGTTGAGGCCACTCGTGTGGATTATTCAAGTGGAGCTTGACATGCAGATATGCAGCAGTCTCATCAAGGTGGGGTTTGAGATTACTTTGTATGCCAGAAAGAGGTCACCTCTGAGGAGTCTGTATGAGATTGAGTAGAGGGACAGGGCTTTTAGCCTATCTGTGTTGGGTAGATGTTTGAGGATCTAGATTCTCCTGCTGAGGAACCTCTGTGGTTTCTCCAGCTTCTGCATGTGCTTGTGAGGTACATGTTGAAAGGGACATTGCACTCAATAATCAGTCATATAAGCAAAGAATACAGGGATGTCATTACCTCCTTGTCCCTGGATGAGATACCCTTATGAATGAGGTGGGCCATATACAAAGCTTTTTGTACAATGGAGGCAATATGGTGGTCAAAGGTCAGTTTGCTATCAACCTTGGTGCCCAAGTCCCTCACGACTGACTGCGTGCTTAGGACCTTGTTATTAATATGATAATTTATGGGGACACTGCTATCCCCAAAGGGGATGATGATACATTTCTTGGCATTCAGTTTGAGGCCATGTTTCTACCGCCAGTCATTGGTTTGGGTGAAACCTTCATGGAGGATATCCACATCACTAGGAATTGATGACAGTGCCCAGTTTGCAGTCATATGCAAACTTGATCAGTCATAGCTCACTGGTTTTGGCCTGCACCTCAGAAATCTATATCCCAAACAACAGAGGCCCCAAGACTAATCCCTGGGATACACTGCTTGTTATGGGTCTACTGCTTGAGGTGGCTTCCCCTATTTAGAATAGGTGGGTTCTGACAGTGAGACAGTTTGCTACCCATATGGTAGCATACTGACTGATGCCTAGTTGAGAGAGTTTATCTATTATACCCGAGTGGTGAATAATATCAAAGGCTTTGGTCAGGTCATGGTAGGCAGTGTGCACAGTCTTCCCCTCGTCCATGGCCTTGGTGACTGTCTCAAAGAAGTTGACCAAATTTAACAGGCATGACCTCTCCTTGATGAAACCAAACTATGTGGGATTGCGTGTTTGGAGGTTGCCAATGTCCTTGTTAATGAGGCCCATGATATTCTGTTCCATGGACGCTCCACCTCTGTGCAAAGGGACGACAGTGGCTATCCTCCACTTGGCTTGGACAAAGCTGGTATTCAAGCTTTGGTTGAATAGGGTGCCTAATGGTGCTGCAAGTTCCTGCCTGAGTTCATGTAGGATGTAGCCTGGGAATTTATCTCGTCCTATGTAGGCTGTATTTTTTGCCTTTGAGAGGGCAGTGATGACTTGCTCCGTAAACATAAGGGGAGGAAGCAGGTTCTGGGGATGTCCTGATTTACTGATTGGGGGGACAGAGGGGTGAAGTTTTGAATGAACTTGTCTGCCAACAGGTTGGCTATATCTATGGCATTTGCATATGTGGTGTCCTTGACCACCAATTCTGAGCAGATCTGAGTGCTTCTTTTGAGATGTAGACATATGTGAAGAAGGGCTTATGACTGTCTTTAGCAGATGTGGCCAGTGTGGACTTGGTTTGCTTTGGAGGATTTCACTAGTGCTCTTATTTGCTTGTTCAGACTAAGGAGAGATTGCTTCCAATTAAGCTCCTACTCCTTCCTGGTCCTGGACAGCAATTTGTTTCCTTCTATTGTAGAGTTTATTTATTGCTGATGTCCACCAGACAGGTTTACTCTGACTTGAGGAGGAGGATTTGGTCCTGCCGGGTATTCCTGATTCCATGCAGCTATATAAGTACTTGTATAGTACTTTGATGTAGGTTTGGACACATGTGCCAGTTCCTATGAAAGGGGAGGGGGCTGTGAAACTATTTGTACCTTCCCTCAGAAGATTGTAATCAACTTTGGAAACTTTTTTTGTTTGACCCTAGCTGGGGGGGGGGGGGGGAGTCAGGGGAGATGGTGACTTTGAAAGTGACTGCTTTGTGATTGGAGCTTACCAGGGAAGGTGACACTGTAGGGATGCTGCAGTGCTTACTCATGTTGGTTAATACCAAGTCCAAGATATTATCACCTCTTGTGGGGGTGTTGACCAGCTGGTTCAAGGCATTTGCATTGATGAAATTAAGGAATCTTTGGGCATTTGTGTTTTGGCATGAGTAGTTCTTCCAGTCTATGGTTGGATAGTTAAAGTCACCCAGGATTAAAGTAAAGGGTTGAATCTTGATATATTTGAAGAAGTCCAGCTAGGCGGAGTGGGCATCATGAGTCAAAGTTGGGGACCTGTAGCTATCTATGATTTGAATTGGGGTCTTGTCAACAGTTAACTGCACAGGGAGTATCTCCTGTGCATCATACTGTTTGACCAACATGGAGGTGTGTATGTCCTCCATTTTCTCTGGTACAGCAGAAAATCTAAGATTTTCCTTATGTGCTCTGTCCTCTAATTATACCATTTTTTGAAACATCTCCTCTTGAGCAGTCTCATACTCAGCCAGCATTTTCTTTATTTCAACCTCTGATTTTTGCAGTTTTATCAGCTCATCCGAATATCTGTTTAAAGCGTCTTCCATTTTTTTACAGCTTTTTATTATTTGAGTTGACATACTCCTTCTGTGTTTAATTTTATTTTAAAAAGCTCTGAGCACATTTGACTTACTTTTTTCCTTTAGATTACTGGAAGTCATTCATGTCTTACATCAAATCCGGAGCTTGAACACCTGCAGGATTCTTCCTAGCCAGTGTTTTCTTTTCTACTTAACTTCTCTGACTGATTTTCTTCCTAGTACCCTGAATTTCTTTTTTGCTGGCATCCAGGTAGTTCACTTACTAGCCAGTTACTGAAATTTACCTGAAAATATAAATTAACTGGCACTCTTTTCTGACTTTCTGTTTTCGCACTGGGAGAGCTGAAATTAAGCTGTTCCTCAGTATGCAGCCATCTTGTTGAAATTAAGCTGTTCCTCAATGTGGAGCCATCTTGGAAGATGTAGATGTTACTTTTGAAACAGGCTCACTCATCCTCTTCACTTACTTGTAGAAATACTACATACAAAGCCAAGAACTTCACTTCTGGCTTTAAACTCATATTCACAGTATATCTATAGGTGGAAGGTAAAATTCCTTAAGTGCCAATAACCGGAAATCCAACATGCTTTGGAATACACTGCAAATCTCCATTTTCTACAGGAATTCACTACTGGTATGATTTCTAAGTGCATGCCATAGTTATTTCTTTCTCTTGAGAAGTTTCTCCTTTCCTCAAGTTGTTGCAACTGTGGAATTGGGATATATAAGTTTAGGTGAGGTGTTGGGGAGGTTTGCTGAACAAGTCAGGGAATGTAGGGGAGTTTGCCTTTTCTGAAAAAAAAACACTTGCAGTTTACCTTTTCACACTTCTATGCTTTAGGAATTAATTTTCAGCATTATTGATTCTCAGAGTTTTGCCATTTGATGTTTCATAGTATCATCCCCATTCACTGACATCATAGGTAAGTACCTTTAGGAATGCAATGTCAGATTCTAGCATTACCTGACAAATAGTAGGATTCTCAAATGTATACATTTAATCTACATTTTAAAATCCATTTTTATTGTGCAGTTCTTCACTTCATTTCCACTGACATCTGATTTGTTCTCATATCATTTTTTAAGTCTAAGTAGTTGACAATGAATTAAAGTTAATATTTTCCACAGCACTTCAAAGAGAAATAACGTTTTATAATTGTAATAGGTTTCAACCAAATGCTGCCATGGCTTTGCTATTGTTCTTGCTCTAGTGAAGTAATCACTTCCTCAAGCTTTTGCACAGCACATGGTCTATTAAACTCTTAATTTAGTGGGTAAAGTACATCTTGCAGTGCTGGCTAAGCATATTTCACAGATTCAGAGTTTACAGTTCACAATGCCCTACAGTTGCTTATCATAGTGTACAACTTTTTTACATCTTTGCTGATAAAAGAAATATTCCTTTTTTCATTAGTGTTTATTTATCTCAATGCATACTATTTCAAAGGCCTTTAACTTGACTTTTCACCAAATTTTTATTGATAACACTATTTTGAATAAAAAGCTTCTTCTTGGAAAAATATTTACATAATGAGACATTAATTACCAATTTCTGAACCAATACTTCTGTTTCTCAGCAACAATGTAGTTTTATAATGCATGTTACACTTTAAATCTACATAATTATCTATAAACAAATAGAAACAGTGCACAGCAATAATACTCAGACATTATACTGAGAGGGATGGCTCTGTGCTGTACAGGGATGGGATTCTGACTATAACCTAGATGATATGGGTTCATTTAATGGCCCAGGCTCTGAAGCAGCTAACTGGAAAGAGTAGAATGAGAAGGCATTGCCTACTGACCTCTTCCCATGGTGATTAAGGGGTGCATCTCAGGACATACCTCCTGGCAATGCATTGCCGTTGGAAACTGTGGACCAGTCAGGAGTTGCTGGTTATAACCACTCCAGACAAGTGTGGAGGTAGTGGTAGGGTCTAAATAGAAAACCTCCATTGGTGTCTTGGCTGATGCTCACAGAGTGGCATAGCTTTTACCTTGTATACCTTGTATAGGGAATAAAAAGGCATGAACTCACACCCTATGCAAAACATGAATATGAAGATAATCACTAGTGATGATTTTTGGCCAGCAGGCAGAGGAGCAAAAACTGTGACAAATAGTTATACTAACAGTAACAAAATTGTCCTATGGGAGAATAATGGCTTGATTAAACTCAAAAACAATTACAGTCTTGGGTGCTCAGAAAGAATTCTTTTAATTTTAAATGGAAGTAGGTGAGGTATATAAAATGACTTGGATGTGGTGAAGCTTATTTAGTGAAGTGGGCAAAGGAGGAGAATGAACTCTAGAAGAGGCAGCAGGGTACATGTCCATCATAAGCCAAGATGGCAGAGTTGTTACCGGCAGGCTGTGCGGGTGTTAAAGATGAGGAAAAAGCTAAGCTAACAAGGATGGTTTATGATTAAATAGTTGAAATACTTGGGGAATTTTTAAAAATTAAGGGGGACAGAGTCAAAAAGTCAGAATATGTCACTTATCACCTTGTGTGAGAAGACCAAATTATGTCATCCTACAAGTACTACAACAGATGATTCCATCACAGTTCATATCTGAGGAATCACCAAATGATGTCATCCTACAAGTGCTACAACAGATGATTCCATCACAGTTCATATCTGAGGAATCACTACTCATAGCATTTCTCAAAGGTACATATATTTTACCACATTCTTTAGCTGCACATTTTTTTTGCATTGTTTCATTCTTAAAAAAACGAGTGGGAATGTTTTGGCTTACAAAAACAGATACCCGCCTGGACACAGATACCAACAAAAGAGATGATCATAGAGCGCATAATATAACAGCTAGGTTACATACAGAGAAATCTCAGTGGAATCCTTGTTCCACATTAATGAGATTTGCCATGTATCTGCTTGAAGTAAAAGTTCTTGCCATAGTGTGGAAGACTGGATTATGGCTGATTACTCTGCAACTACAAAAAGAAAGAGACCAGCATTCTGTGCATGACTATGCAGACTACAGGGTCTTATCGTGAATTGTCTTAACTTTAATGTGCTATTCCCTGCATAGCTAAAGGCACTGGTGACTGGTGACTTCAAATCAAAGAGGGGTTGCAGGAGACACTTGAATGGGATGGGGCCAATTAGAAAGGGGTGGGGTTATCTTTATGGGCGGGGCTATGCTACAGTGGGAATGACACTGAATATGCTTACCATTTTACATAAAATAACTGCTCAGTAACTACTGCACATGCTGAATTGTCTACCAAATACTAGACTAAATCGTATTTCAGAGCTAATGAAGTGTTTAGGTTATGCTATAACAGCACAAAACCTGTTTAGGTTATGCTATAACAGCACAAAACCTAAACATCTCCAAACAGTAAAAAAGTAGTTGGTCTGGACTGCATGAAGTAATTATGAGTACACATGATGTAGTGAACATACATTGTACTGTATCTGGTAATCTGCATTTTGTACAATGCAAAGTGAAAAGTAAGAATATTTGAAAATCCCACTGTACTTTCTTAATTTATTATTCATAATTCAAGGTCACTCCAACACCTAATGTGCCGGTGGTTCTGAGAGACAGTGACACAGGCTTGCATGACAGTTGGCTTTACCAAAATACCCATTAATCTTGCAAAGCCAGAATTACAACAGTAAATAGCAAGGCCAGTCAACCCATTTCATTCAAAAACAGCAACCCCTCCCCATTACCGATCAAATGCATCTGCTTTGACCCTGCCAGAATTAAAGTAGAAATAATAGTAACAGTTAGGTTACATACTTGCATTAATTTCTTTTACTTGACAGAAACATTACTTACAATTTATGTGTGCCAGCTCACCTTCCACAAATACAAATTTCATTTTATTTTACTTTTATTTACCCAGGTTTGTCCAACTGTCTTTAGTCAAAAAAAAACTTTTCCACATATGTCTGGGGAGAAAAGCTCTAACATATTAACATTTTTAAACAGACATTTAGTATATACATGAAGAGATATGAAATAACATACATTAAGAATGACTCGTACATTTGATAATTAGATTACATTCATATGGAAGTACAGACAACTATTACAGTCTTGCAAAGCTGGAATTACAACAACAGTAAACAACAGGACCAGTCATTTCATTCACACTAGGTATAGCCCCCCAGTCTGATAGCCTACACACGGTGTCGACTTTGAGCCTACAAGGTTTAAAATAATAAAAATAGAAGAGAATGATTCCATTACTGCATTTTTTCTCATCAGAGTCAAGAGCTTACAGGTGATATTACTTCAGTTCACCCATACACACTTTAGTCATGCAAGGACACAGTTTCAACAACAAAATGTCCATACACTATTCTAATCTATCTTGATTGACCCTGAAAAAAGATATTAGGTTAAAAAAATCATCCACAAGCAGTCCCCAAAAACACACTGTGTGCCTAGTATCTGTTTGATCCCGCCAGGATATTTTATTAGAAAAAAGACATCCACAGTCAAGCAGCCTACAAAGCACACTGCCTGCTAAGTATCTGGGTGACCCTGCCAGGATATTTTATTAGAAAACAGAAAAGCATCAACAGTCCTCAGAACATGGACTTAAGCTCCAGAGGCACTGGCGTCTCCATATTCATAAAGGATATGCACACCTCCAGACTAGTAGCCCAGCATAACGCATCGGAGATACTTCAGGTACAATTAACAGTGGGTAAGACGGTGATTCAGGTCGTAGCCTGCTATAGGTCCCCAACCATGTCCCAGACTCTCATTCCATATTCCTAAGCACCCTGAAAACTATTAGGGTCCAACCCAACACTATCATACTGGGTGACTTCAACTACCCCTACATCAACTGGGAAAACTACTCATGCACCAATACACTTGCCCAACGCTTCCTGGAATTCATTAATTCCAATGTGCTGGACTAGCTCATTCTTACCCCCACTAGAGGAAGCAACATCCTTGACCTGGTTATTACTAACATGGGCAACCATTGCTCTACACCAGTAGTCAATTCCTCCCTGGTTAGATCCGATCACAAACTAATTACCATGGAAATCCACATCTCACCCACACCACCAGCAAAGGTAGCCACCATGAAAAACTTCTGCAAAGCGGACTTTGGGCTCCTAAAAACAGAGGTGGCTAAATTCACGGCACTCATGCAAATGGAAAATAGGTGCATGACTGCCAAATCATACACCAATGCACTGTACGAACACGTACATACATGCATGGATCTTGCATACCCAACAGAACCAAGACGCTCTCCTCCAAAAAAAGGAAGCCAATCTGGTGGTCCCCTGCCATTAACAAGCTCTACAACAAAAAGAAGAAATTGTTGCAGAAAAAGTTAAAGTTCCATGACTGGAAAAACTCCCTTATTAGCCTCAACAAAAAGTTGAGATCCTTCATCAAAACCTCTAAAGCTAGCTATTAAGGCAGAATTGCGGCAGACACTGAAAACAACCACAAAGCCTTCTACAGTTATATCAAGAAACTTCACGGCAATACCCAGATTTGCTCTGAGATACTGCACAATGGTACCTCCTATACCAAGCCAACAGATATTGCCAATATACTGGCCGACATATTCGGTGCCAGCTTTATCCCTCCCCACCAAAGGACCAATCACAATACTGGAAGAATGCCAGGCACCCAGCATTACTGCAGCACAGGTTAAAGCTGCATTGTCCAAGGCCAAGAATACAGCTTCCATGGGACCCAACAATATCCCTGGCTGTGTTCTACATGAACTACAAAGTGAACTGGCACCACACCTGTGTGCCCTGTTCAATCACAGCCTCACCTCAGGCTTTGTCCCTACAGAATGGTGCACTGTTACAGTCATCCTTCTACATAAAGGGGGAGTGACTACAGACCCTGGCAGTTATTGCCCCATTAGCCTGATGAGTCTGATATGTAAAGCTATGGAGTGCATCATCATGGGCCTAATTAACAAATATATAGGGAATCTCCACACTCTGGAGCCCACGCAATTTGGTTTTGTGTAGGGTAGATCATGCCTGCTCAACCTGGTTGACTTCTTTGAGTCAGTCACCAGAGCTGTGGATGAGAGCAAGGCAGTTAATACAGCCTGCCTCGATCTGGCCAAGGCTTTTGATACCATTCCTCACTCAGGAATTATTGATAGACTCAATCCATATATCACTAGGTGGGTTACAAATTGGCTCAAAGATAGAACCCACAGTGTGAAAGTAGCAGACTCCAAGTTAGACTGCCAACCAGTCACGAGTGGAGTCCCAAAGGGATCGGTTCTGGGTCCTCTCCTGTTTGGCATCTACTTCTCAGATGTCCAGGCCAACACGGAGGGACTCCAGCTGACCAAGTTCACCAAAGATTACAAGCTGGGGGACATTATTAACTTTCCAAGTGATGTAGACATCCTACAGAAAGGCCTCAATGAGAACAACAACTGGTGTCAAAACCATGGCCTTAAGCTTAATGCCAAACAATGTGTCATCATTCCCTTTGGGAAAAACTCAGTTCCCACTAATTACCACATTGATGGTAACTGACTGAACACTGAAGACATTATAAGAGATCTGGAGACACAGGTTGACAGCAACCTCTCCTTCGACCACCACATTGTAACTGTGGTCAGAAAGTCCTTCTATGTGGCACATCTCATTACTAAGGGTTTTGCATCCAGGAAGAAAGAGGTCATCATCTCTCTCTACTCTTCCCTCATTAGACCATTCATCAGGTATAATGCCCCATTTGGCATGCACCTCACTAAACACCTGCAACAGCTGGAAAGGCCACAAAAGTACCTCATGAAGAGGATCCTAGGTCTTAAACACATGCCCTACATGGAGAGACTCAAAAAACTCCAGCTTTTCTCTGTCTCATATCGTCTATTAAGAGGTGATCTCTGCTTGACTTACAAAGCCATGTCTGATCCAGCCCTGTTAGAAATGTTATACCTAAAGAAATCCCAAACCCTCCATAACACACGCTCCAGAGACCTCAACCTCACTACCACAATCAACGGAACATGCTGGAGGGACAGTTTCATAACCCAGAGACTGCCCATGCTATGGAAAAGACTTCCCATACATGTCAAGCAGAGCACCTCACTGGCCCTCTTCAAGAGAAATCTTGATGAGTAGATGGGAAATAGAAAATTCACCCCAGGGATCACTCCGGTGGCTTTACTCGACAGAGGCACTGAGAACTAAGGTCAGGTGGCATGATGTCAGGGTAATCCTATGAGCTAGGCTTGTAAAGGCTCCAGGGCTATTAGCCTAGTACACACTTATGAACCTATGAACCTATATATGTGTATATATATATATATATATATATATATATATATATATATATATAAAACACACACACACACACACACACACACACACACACACATATATATATATATATATATATATATATATATATATATATATATATATATACATACACACACACACACACACATACACACATATATATATATATATATATATATATATATATATATATATATATATATATATATATATATATATATATATATATATATATATATATATATATATATATATATATATATATCTACAGTCCGCCTCCAGAGTCTTTTTTGACTTGATGTATATCAATACGTTTGTATGGTTATGGCTCATTTGATAAAAACAGAAAACAGTGGTTCATTTGATCTAAAACTCATCTGACCTGAACCACAAATCACCAGATCATTAGAAAATAACTGTTGGTTTACTTTTGGAGGATAGGAATTATAATGCAAACAAGTAGTAATAATTACTCGTCCCTTGTTAATGCCCACTGTTAAGTTGTACTTCCATGTTTAGAAGTTTGTGTATGTGCACTAGAAGTGATGCAGTATGTCAGAAGTATTCTCTTTTCTCCACGGTTGTGTGACTGTGGAGTTAGTACATTTAAGTTAGGGGTGTGTAAGCTTTTGGAGATATGTTTACTGTGTATGTGATATTTTAGGTGAAATTAATTTTGATATTTTGTGCTGATCAAATGAGTTTTCATTTAAATGAAGCACTATTTGGAGCTTGCCCATAATAATACTGTCTTGTCTGATCTAAAGGCTAATATCATAGCTGATAATTTCAGTGCTACTTTTATTCCATCCAGAGTTATAACCTTTCTACAGATTGTATGGTCACAGCTACCCCTATAATTACTACGTAACAAGTCCCCCCAGCCCATTTAAAGGATGGGAACACTTCATCTCTGGGCACAGATAACATACCAAGTTGCCTGATTGTCAGTACCAAAAACGGTCTATCTGATGCCATACTTAACATCTTTAAACCGCACCTCTCCACAGGTTAAATTACTGAAGCCAGCGAAACAGCCAGTGTAATGCCATTACACAAAGGTGGCATAATTATAGACTCTGGTAACCTCAGACCCATTAGTTCTGCTAATCTTACATGTAAAACTATAGAATGTATTATCTCAGACATAATTCATTAATCTGGACATTGAAAACTTCTTGGCCCTGGCCTTACATCAGTTCAGCTTTGTCAAAGGCAGGTCCTGACTCCTTAACCTTGTTAGTTTTTCAAAGAGATCATCAAGATGGGTAATAATGGCGTTGCATACTACTTAGCTAGGCCTGGCTACTTAACCTTGTTAGTTTTTCAAAGAGATCATCAAGATGGGTAATAATGGCGTTGCATACTACTTAGCTAGGCCTGGCCAAGATCTTTGACACTATTTCCCAAGCAGGTGTTGCTAACAGACTTGTGAATATGACTATAAATCCATAACTGGCTGCTTGAGAGGCGTTGTGCAGTTAGAATTACAGGTGACACTTCTGTAAGCAAAACTGTTGCATGCTGTGTAGCACAGGGCTCAGCAATGTGCTCTTTCCCATTTAGCATATATTTCTCAGACTTCACAGCCAGTATTCCTAGTCTATGGATATCTACGTTTGTGGGTGACTGTCATTCAGGTTTTGTTATTCTTTCTTCCACTGACAAACAGTTGCTCCAATATAGGTTAGATCATGTCAGTAACTGGTGTAAGGTCAAAATTCTCAAAATAAACACAAAAATGTAATGCAGTTCAGTTTTTAAATAAAATGTTTCTACATTCTTCTTATATAGGTGACACACACCTCCAGTCAGACAGTCTTATAAGAGAACTAGGCATCCTTCTTAATAACCTTATATTTTTAGTTTATACTGGTGTCACTAGGCATGATGTCAAAGGGGATCACAGATATGCCTAGCCCAATTTCCTTAGATCACTGTCTGGTTAAGTGACTTGCTCAGTGTTACACAATAACCACATGGAAGTTGAGGGAATCAAACCCTGCAGTACAGGAAGCAGTTCATTAACAGCTCAAGAGTCTGTGTGTCACCACATATGTACAGAACACTGTGATGGAATACGGTACAACATTAATATGTTGGTTGTGTTTCATTTTTGTGCATGCTGTTTTGCAGCCACTTGTAAAAGACATAGTATTCTGTCTCCATTTACACTGTTGTTAGCATGATTATTAGCTTGGAAAAAAAAGCTGCAAGAATAATATAAAGCAAAATTAAATATAAAAGGTTAATTTAGAAATAGTATAAAATGCTGAACAAGTGTGCTGGCAAAAAGAGCTTAATTAGATTTTGGCATCCATGCAGGAAAAAGGAGTATGTTATTGAGAAGCAAACTTTGTAAAAATAGCTAGAAGATGTCAACAAGATAAGGAGGAACATCAGTAAGATAACATTGGAACATCAAGTTTTCAGAAGTCTTTCCATGGATCATCAAACTACAAAGAACCAAGGACAGGGGAACAAAGGAAAACTGTTATACAAAGAAAAAACTGTTATACATCAGACTTTGGGAAAAAACATCAGATTTTGTATAAATATGAGTGTGTATAAACAAGCTTTGGGAATTTGCCATAGAGAGCTGTCAGTATCTGTACAGCATGCTTGTAGACCCAAAAGAAGAATGTAATAGTAAAAGCATATTAACTGAAGCAGTTGGTCTCAGTATATTCATTGTACTTAGTACAATAGAGTAATAAGAGTAGTTGGTCACAATAAATAGTTAAGTACTATGGTATGCATGCATGCAAATGCAAGTAACAGCAAGAAACCAACAGAAGGCAGCATGTAATTTTTTACCACTGTCTCATTGTATGCAGTATGTATCCCTACTGGATGTTACTGTTGGCCTATGGTATATGTACAGTACCTGTGTGAGATACAGACAGTGTGCCGAGGCTGACACAGTCCTGTAATAGTGTCAGTTGAATTCCATGGTTATTATTACAGCCTGGCACTTTGACAGCAGTGTTATTGTGTTATTGCAATGTATTCATACCAGGTATTTTTTGTCATCTTTAATCTAGTCCAAATAATGCAAATTGTAGCTCCTGTGCAGTATTATACGCTACTAACTTATACAACATATGGGTGCTCATTTCACAACATGTATTTCTATACAGTATTACAATACACTGACAACACTTCTAATATACGTGTAATGTGTAAAGGTGACCACCACAGGTTTATATATATGCTGCTATAACCTATCATTACTATATTACTCATGATCCTTGATCACACATTGCTGCATAACATACCTAGAGGTTGTTATCCCCTATTTACTTACCACAAATCCTGCCGTCCTGTGATAACATAATGCAACATATATACATTTACCATGTGTCATATGCTACAGACGGCAGTTTGTCAACACAGATATAATGAATATTATTCTTATATATATAACTTCATCCCTGTAAGTTGTTTCTAGGATACCTGTTCGTAGTTTGGATGACACTCTGTAGACACAATCTGCATAGTTGCTGGACACATGTAGTGTTATAGTAATACAATATACCAAAAAGTACCATATCAGTACACACTGTTGATATGTATGGAATATGATCACAACACCATGTTAGCAAAAACCACTGCCATGACACAGGCACAAATCCTATGGTTCTCTTTCACAAAGAACTGTATCCATGCTATATGTTGATCTTATGTCCCTGCTAAGTCATTGCCACTCATATATCATAATCATGTGCAGCACACATGGTCTACACATGCATACATATGATGATATATATATATATATATATATATATAGAGGATACTTTGGATGCATGCTGTATTCAATGATATTTTAATGTCACAATGGCCATGTTGTCAGTACCATGCAAACATTTTGTTGGGTACATGTACAATTTTGCATTTAAATGTTTGTGCATATAGAGGCCCTTTGTTAGAAAAATATGTATTAATGTGTGTATTAGTAATATGCTTAGTGCATTCAGAGCCTAAAAGAGTTAACACATTTATTCTGTTTCATACTGCATAAATCTGTACAAACTGCAGTTGCTTTCTGACCTTGTATTGTCAGCTAAATCTTGCTTGTGCCTTGGAAATTTACTGAGAAGCAGATGATTTCTGCTTACGTTAGGAAAATAATGAATAGAACAATACTGCTTATATGAAACTCAGACAAGAAGTTCCGCTGTGCCATGAGAACATACACAGCTGTAGAAGTAACAGTTAATTAGGACAAAGCCTGCTTGAAAATATGAACTGCAATCAGCATTTGCTTGTATCTGTATTAGAAAAGTACCTTGAAAAGTAACAGTGTACAACAGACGCTTGTAAATGGATTAATAGTCACCAAGGCCAGGTTGTTTTTCTGAAAATTTTCTCACAAATCTAGTCATGTCAGCAGAAAATCTGAAGTAAAACCTGTTGTAGTACAATGCTTAAAGTTGTGTTTGATTACGTCAGCTAAGAAGGCCATGTCTTGTAAAACAGTATAAGAATGAACATACTTCCTGTTAGTAGTTAGACAAATCCTTGTATTTCCATGTTTTTGTCTCCTTGCTGCAAGTAAATTAAAGTGCCTTAACTGAACCTAACGTGTATTGGTCTTTGAAGTTTTTTCCTTTGACAGATTGGTCCTTCGGACCGGAAACCTTCACTTCGCCTCGGATCAGACAGGCCAGGTGGCTTGAAACCATAGGGGAAGAAACCACATCGGTTCTTCTTATTTGAAAAGTCCTCCGACTGAATTGTCATACAAAAGAGGCCAGCCACTTTCTGATCTGCGACTGAAGGACGGGTTTACTTGAACCAGGTGATCAATCACGAAGGCTCAGGTAAGGTGAATCTACCTTCTTTTTCTGTTTTAGATCAGGGACTAGATTTGTATTTGTTCTGTTAGAGACTTTGTTTATAAGTCAGGGACAGAAAGATTACTGTCTTGTCATAGATCAGGGAAACAGAGCAGGTAGGCAGTCATTCTGAAGAGACTATAAAAATATCCATGGTACCACGTAAAAATAAGGTGTTACGTAACAATCAAAAGGGTAGAATAAAATGGGTAATAATTGTACAAAAAGGTCCCAAAATCCATCCACCGTTAACCGAAGACGCGAAATACGTGCAGTCACAGTGTGCTGATAATATTAAATATTACTCAAAATGGGTTAATAAATATGAATTTGATGGTAAACTAGAGAAATCCTCGCGTGTCAAACAGCTTAAAACCGATTCTAGAGGTCGGGTAAAGAAGCAACGTCAATTAGGAATTCCTCAGGCACACAGGTGGATTGAGGAAGTAAACCGAAGGGAACAAAAGAGTAATAATTCAAAACCAATGTTTTAGATAAAGAGGATAATAACTTAGTAATAGCATCAGCCCATCCGCCTCCCTTACCAGAATATGAGGCAACTGAACAAGGTAGTCCACCCCTGCAATATCCTGCTATCACTGTAAGTAGAGACACTACAAAAGCAACACCATTTGTTAGAGATCCCGTCGAGACCAGGTCTTGAACACGGGCAGGAAACTCAAAAGGGGGCATTGAGTTATATCAAATGGGTAGAAAATCATGATATATGAGTGAAGAAGAAATATGCTCACTTATAGAAGTGCCTAATCCTCAGGCAGGGCAAGAAGGTCAGGACCCAACTATTCTAGTGTATAGACCCTGGACTCCGGAACACATCCGGAAAGCCACTGAGGGAACTCCCCATCCAAAAGTTAATTTTAGAAAATTCTTAGAAGATTTGCAAGGAATGAGGCTGAGTTATAATTTAAACGGAGAAGAGGTAGAAAAAGTAGTCAGACAAATTGTGGGACCAGATTGGCACATGATTAGTGGCGACTGGAATCCCCATGATATTGCGCTCAGGCCCCTCCCACATAGTAGCGCAGAGTTAGACAACAGAGTGAAAGGTCTTACAGACCGAATCTCTGGGAAATGGAAGTCTAGGGCAGACTGGACTTGCATTAATCAATGCATCCAACAAGAAGGTGAGACTGTTGACAGATATTATGCCAGACTGTTAGAATGTTTTAATAACCATTGTGGAATGCAGGTTCCTGAAGACCAGACACATGATTCCCCATATGAGCAGCAGTTAAAGAATGCATTTTTGAAAGGCAGTATTGCACCCATAAGCAGTTTTATTACAAAACACATGGTAGATCATCGTACAAGCAGATTACAGTCATTGCTTGAATATGCTAGGCATGCCAAAAGGCATTTTAATAGCAAAAGAAGAAGAAAGCCCAAGTATTTTCTGTAGAAGATGGAGCAGAAGTTTATGTAGTACAGTCTGGGAAAAAGGGCAAGAGAAATGCCCAGGGAAACAAACAATCTGATCAACGATCAGGGGACTTTGAAGGGCGAAAGAAAAGGGGTGAATGTTTTAAATGCGGTAAGAAAGGACACTTGGCAAGGGACTGCAAGAAAAACAAGAAGGCAACCACGGAAGATAAGGAGGGTGGGGACTAACTATATGGTAGTCAGGAATCACTAGAAGGGAATAGCAGAGAAAGGACAAATGAGTATGTGACAGAGGGGGTAGAGAATGTGACAGAAGACATAGAGGAAGTGCAAGAAGCCACGGATAGTGAAGTAAATGAAATATTGGATTTGGCTTTATTGAGCTTAGAGCTCTATTTAGCAGACACAAAACCAGAAGTCACACTCCTGGTAGAAGGGAGGGAAGTCACATTTTTGTGTGACTCAGGGGCCTCACGGACCCTGATATATCCCTCCAAACTGCCAGAGAACTCAGAGTCACCTGATTACATATTAGTGAAAGCAGCTAATGGACAGCTGTATCGGGAGCCCCTCTCCCATAATATTGTGATAACTGATCCTGTTTCAGGATTGACCCAGAAAAGCAAAATTGTTGTTTCTGCAAAATGCCCAGTAAACCTCTTGGGCATAGACCTTATGCAGCTATTTGGTATAGCAGTAGTTCCAACCATGCAGGGTATGGAAGCACAGTGGCAAATTGATACCTTTGCAGTGCAATCGGAGGGTAAAACATATTATTGGTACAGCCAGGACTTGGTTACGACTGGTCCAGGGGCAGTGACCGAAGAGTTGATGAACGTAGCCATCAGCAAGCTCCCCTCCCTTGACATTGATAAACAACATTTGTTGCACTGCACTCTGTATTATTGTAACACACCAGGACCTGATAAGGAATATGAGCAAGAATTGTTTAGAAATCGTGCAAACAGATTAGTATTATGTAATCTGTACTGGGACACAGAAGGGAACAGTGTAGCCAGCTGTTCATTGCCCCAGGAGTTCTTTGCACTTTACAAATCTAATTGATTACCACATGTTAGCTTAACTAAGGAAAAAATGTGAAATAGGTAGACTTGGGAGAAAAAGTCACGAGATGGGAGAAACAGACAGAGCTAGAACTATCAGAACAGGGAATACAAATGCAGAAGTTGAATTGGATAACTCAGACCTGCCCAGCTGTACACTTGCAGTCTAGCAAGGGCAGCTGATTAGCACTCCTATTGAAGGAGGAAGAGAATGCCTTACAGAATATACCAGAAACTCTCTGGTCAACAGGAAAATCAGATTTGTACAGCAGGACCAGTTACCATTACGCCAAAGTCAGCATTTAGACCACAAAAAAGACAGTATCCCTTAAGAAAAGATGGAGAGGTAGGAATCAAACCTATTATAACAGCTTTACTTAAGGGAGGGGTGCTGGTGGAATCTGCTGATTCACCATGTAACACACCCTTATTTCCTGTTAAGAAAGCGAATGTGGAGTGGCGTATGGTCCAAGATTTATAAGCTGTAAATGACGCGGTAATACCAAGGGCACCTATGGTGCCAGACCTACACACCCTGTTGAATGATTTAAAACCTCAACAGAAATATTTTTCTGTGGTAGACATCATCAATGCGTTCTTTTCGATACCAATACACGCTGACAGCCAGTATTGGTTCGCATTTACATTTCAGGGGAAAAGGTACACGTATATGCGACTACCACAGGGGTATTGTGAAAATCCAACAATATTCTCACAAGAAATGGCAAGCAACTTGGCGGGATTTACCCTACCAAGAGGTAGTCAGATTTTGCTTTATGTTGATGATATCCTGCTGGCAGCCCCCACCCAGCAAGATTGTAAAGAAGATACCATAGCGCTATTACAATTGCCTTGACATGAGCATGTACCTTAGCAAAGGGTAAATGTGTAAACATTTTTACTGACAGCCAGTATGCTTTTTCTACTGTACATGTTTTTGTGCAACAGTGGAAAAATCGAGGAATGATAACATCTACTGGCAAACCGATTAATCATGCACAGTTTATTTTAGATCTTTTAGAATCTATTCAGTTACCTCAGAAAGTAGCTATTTGTAAATGCACAGCTCATACCAAGCAACAGGACAGGATTTCTAAAGGTAATGCAAGAGCTGATACAGCTGCAAAGCTGGCAGCTTCAGAAGCATTTCTTTTGAATGATGAATTACAACCCTCTGAGATTTTAGACTTAGAAATGTGAAAAACAATGCAAACACTTACTACGAAAGTTGAAAAACAAAGATTGGTAAAACGAGGAGCAATTCTTGAAAAGGGGCTGTACATCTCTAAAGAAAGGAAACCGATATTGCCATCTAATTTGTTTAGATATGCAGCTTTGTTGAGCCATGGGCAGAGCCATGTCTCAACAGGGGGGATGGTACAGCTGGTGAACCAAGTGTTCACGACATATGGCTTCTCAAATTACTCTAAAAAATTCTGTGCGGTATGCCACGTTTGTAATAAACATCATGCACAAGGGGCGTTAAAGCCCAAGCAAGGGAGTTTCCCTACACCACCGTATCCATTTCATACTATTTGTATGGATTTCATAGAGTTGAATAAATGTGAAAATAAGAAGTATTGTCTTGTCATTGTAGATATGTTTTCCAGATGGGTGGAAGCCTTTCTGACTAAAAATCCAGATGCTACAATGGTGGCCAAAGTCCTTGTCAAAGAAATCATCCCTAGATTCGGCATTCTGGAAAGGATCTACAGTGACAATGGCATGCACTTTGTGAATCAGACCATACAACAGCTAAGTAAATTTTTCGGAATTTCTTTAAAGAATCATTGTGCATATCACCCGCAATCAGCAGGGCTAGTAGAGAGGCATAATGGGATTTTAAAGAGTAAGCTAAGAAAGTTAATATCAGAAACACAAAGAAATTGGGTGTACTGTCTGCCTCTGGCACTGTTGAGCATGAGAACTGTTCCAAATGCAAAAGGATTGACTCCTTTTGAAAGGCTCTTTGGAAGGGCTTATTATATACCTCAGTGGAAATCTCTCATGCCTGCAGACCAGGTAGCTGATGGTACATTAGCAGAGTATATGTGTAAGTTATTAAATTCTAAACATTTGTTGCAGTTAAATTCTGTTTCAGATAAAAAACGAACCAGACCGTCAGAAGTGGCAGTGCCCCTGGAGCATGGATCTGGCTGAAGGCAGTTAAGAGAAAGAACTGGGCATCTCCAAAGTGGGAAGGTCCATATCAAGTGCTTTTGTCAACACCCACTGCAGTCAAGATAGCAGAACATGCCTCTTGGATCCACCTGATGCACTGTAAATTAGTTAAAAACTTTGAACTGGACAAAAATCTTGTTACATGCCAAGCGTAAAAATGATAGAGTCCAGAAGAAACAGGAATGCAGAACAACCCTTTCCTCAGAAGTATTGCATAATCATCCTGTTAACTGTATTTATGACAATAATCTTTTTGCTGTGACCTTTCCTTTTCCCAGACACACAGACTGAACTGAATAAACGCGAAGCGTTACTCATAAACTGGTATCCAAACTTTAACACTTACCAGGCAATTAAATATGTGTATGCTGAGACTTTCAATGTTTCAAATTGCTGGATTTGCACAGCTTTGCTGACAGCATACGGGGGGGGGGGTTATTAATGACTACGGTCCCCCTAGGGGTCAATGAGACCTGGAAAAACTTGATTTATGATACCTCAACCATTACAGCACAAGATGAAATAGCATTGCACTTGTCTGTTCCACAAAAGGGAACTGTGTGTTTTTATAAAAATGATGCTGTTCAGATGGGTTGGAGCAATTGCAATGTGACTGTTCCTTATAGATGTTATACTAAAGGAAACAAAGTAGATCTTTATTGTAATACAAACTATGATTCATTTCTTGGATTGATGCATAAAACACTTGATGAAGTAAAACATAATTCTGTTCTTTATAAACAGCTGTCTATAATTGATAGAAAAATGTTTCATGCAGGGCGAGTGTATATTCATAGCAGGGTTACTACTAAAGTAGAGGACTGTTATTTTGTGTGTGGCAGAAAGGCATACAAATGGTTACCTGAGAATTGGTCCGGCAGTTGTTTTTTGGGTTACCTGGTTCTGGCCATACGACACACTGCAGTTTTGCCTCATGGAAAAATTTGAAATGTCCGAGAGGTCGTCAAGAAACCTGAGAACCCTGTGGGATGAATCGATGCGCGTTGGAAAGACCATCATTCCCTAGGCAAAGGGCTGACACATATGGACTTGAGTGATAGTGTTATATCGTGGGCAGGCATATCCCCAGCATATGGAGCAGTGAAATCGATTTGGGAGCTGAGAAAACTGTCAAAACTTCTCGAAGTAATGAGCAATGCAACTTTTTCTGCTCTTGAATTGGTGACTGATGAACTGAATGCTATGAGAACTGTAGTGCTCCAAAACCGCATGGCTCTCGACTTCACCCTAGTGGTGAGAGGTGGTACGTGCGCTTTAATCTAAGAAGAATGCTGATCATATATTCCTGACCATAAACATGAGATAGACAATCATCTTGAGGTAATTCACCAAGTGTCGGCCATGACCAAACCAGGCCCAAACCCACTGATGGACTTTTTCCAGAAATGGTTTGGGGGTGGGGTACCATCCTAATGAATATCCTGATTGCCATTTGTGAAGGTATGCTCCTACTGGGAGTATGTGTTTGTTGTGGTATCCCCTGCATGAAAAGACTAATTAAAGACCTTATAGACATGTCAGTTTCTGAAACCTTATATCAAAGTACTGAGTTTGAAGAACTGTTAAAAGACTGAAAATGCTTTCATAAGTTTAAACTGAATGACTCTCTTAACTGCAAATCCTGAGTGGAAGAGGTTAGGAGAAGAAAACACATTGTTTATGCTTATTTTGAAAGTAGAATAAAAGTATTAATAGGGGGGAAATGTTAGAAAAATATGTATTAATGTGTGTATTAGTAATATGCTTAGTGCATTCAGAGCCTAAAAGAGTTAACACATTTATTCTATTTCATACTGCATAAATCTGAACAAACTGCAGTTGCTTTCTGACCTTGTATTGTCAGCTAAATCTTGCTTGTGCCTTGGAAATTTACTGAGAAGCAGATGATTTCTGCTTGCGTTAGGAAAATAATGAATAGAACAATACTGCTTATATGAAACTCAGACAAGAAGTTCCGCTGTGTCATGAGAACATACACAGCTGTAGAAGTAACAGATAATTAGGACAAAGCCTGCTTGAAAATATGAACTGCAATCAGCATTTGCTTGTATCTGTATTAGAAAAGTACCTTGAAAAGTAACAGTGTACAATAGACGCTTGTAAATGGATTAATAGTCACCAAGGCCAGGTTGTTTTTCTGAAAAGTTTCTCACAAATCTAGTCATGTCAGCAGAAAATTTGAAGTAACACCTGTTGTAGTACAATGCTTAAAGTTGTGTTTGATTACGTCAGCTTAGAAGGCCATGTCTTGTAAAACAGTATAAGAATGAACATACTTCCAGTTAGTAGTTAGACAAATCCTTGTATTTGCATGTTTTTGTCTCCTTGCTGCAAGTAAATTAAAGTGCCTTAACTGAACCTTAGGTGTATTGGTCTTTGAAGTTTTTTCCTTTGACACCCTTAGAAGTGATTTTACTATAAGACATGTTACAGATGCTGTGCAATGTGTTGTGCAATGTGAATAGTAAGCATGTTGCCTTTATGCATGTATACCATGTGGATAATGTCATCAGTATGCTGCATTGTACCTATTAGTAATGTACACATAGTCTGTATGTAATGCATTACTGTGTTGTGAGATGTAATATAGTAACAGGAACATACACCACAAACTCAGTGTAATTTTGAACATGCTGCTTTACAGAACATAATGTTGGCGGTATTGTAGTAGTCAGTTCATCTTGTAACTATAACTAGCTTTGGCACATAGTGAACTTGTCAAAGATTTGGGATGCATGGATAGGCTTAAAAAGGCCTTTGTGATTGTTAGCCTAGTAAACACCTATGAACCTATGATATCACATGAGTACCACATTATCTGTGACAAATTGAAACATAGATGTATATACTATAAGGCTTACATAGGTAATCATACTAACTGGATATGACATTGCATTATGTACTTTATTATTGTGGCTGCTATGCCTTGCACCATATTTCCTTCATGGTATATTGTTTAATGGCTTGCCTAGTTCTTATGTAGGTGCTGTTTTCGATTCATATCACATCTGCTGCTAGGTCATGTCATGTCTTCTCATATAAGATATTTCATGTCACTTATTGGTTGGCATGTTGTATATAGAGGGTATGTCAGGGTAAGCAGGCCATGATGCGCACAGTGGTACACCGTACATTGATGTTAACATGAGTGTATTAGCAAGCATTTTTGACAATGTTATTATGTCCACTGAATGACACACTTTATTAAATCTACTCCATCTGTTTTCTGAGGTTCTGTCATGTAGAGCATACATCCATTTATGCATAAATTTTGATTATGACTAGACTGTGTACATTTATAATGACAAATTGCTGCATGGTTACAGACAGTAGTTCAGTAAACACTTCATCATGCATTGAGGATTGTGCTAGCTACCATGGCCATGTTGCATGTGTGTGTGTGTGTGTGTGTGTGTGTGTGTGTGTGTGTGTGTGTGTGTACATATACATGCAGTGTATGTTCATGACAGTGACAGTGAACAGATGCCTTAAATCATTACTGTGTTTAATAGGCAAAATACATTATGCATTGCATGTCCACTTAGCGACACTGGTCATGTGCACTCTGTTGTCTGTGTCAATAGTAAGTATTGCTGTGACCTGTATATGTCTTGGTCTTGTGTGCATTTTGTCAAATGGTGTGTATGTGTATGTGTGTGTGTGTGTGTGTGTGTGTGTGTGTGTGTGTGTGTGTGTGTGTGTGTGGGTGTGTGTGTGTGTGTATGTTTGTTCATAGGTTCATACTAGGCTATCTGCCCTAGGGCATTTATAAGCCTAGCCAGAATGTGTTTGGCTTTCACCACCCATTTTAAATTAATTTTGCTATGCCCTTTTTCGAGGTTAGTATAATGTGCCTCTGTCTAACAGTGACACAGAAGTGATACCCGGGGTAAACCTACGCTCTCCCATCCACTCATCAAGATTCCTCTTGAAGAGAGTCAATGAGGGACTCTGCCTAACCTGGACTGGGATTTTATTCCAGAGTGAAGGGAGCCTCTGGGTTATGAATCTATCCCTCCAGCATGTCCTATTTATTTCAGTGCTGAGGTTTAAGTCTCTCAAGCGCGTAGCTCGATGGGATTTGGATTTTCTAAGGTGTAGCATGTCCATTAATTCCGGATTGGACATGGCTTTATACGTAAGGCACAGATCACCTCTGAGCAGGCGGTATGCCACTGAGTAGAGCTGGAGTTTCTTTAACCGGGCAGCATATGGCATCTGTTTGAGCCCTTTGATCCTCTTGGTGAGGTACTTTTGGGGTCTTTCCAGTTGCTGCAGGTGTCTGGTAAGGTACATCCCAAAAGGGGCATTGTACTCAATTATGGGCTTGATGAGGGATGAGTAAAGAGGCACGATGACCTCCCCTGATCTAGATGTGAATCCCTTCATGATTAGGTGGGCTATATAAAATGTTTTTCTAACCACTTTGGCCACGTGGTTTTCAAATGAGAGATTGCTATCAACTTGGGTCCCCAAGTCCCTAATTACTTCTTCCGTACTTAATGGATTATCACCTATGTGGTAATTTGTGGGCACTTTGTTTTTGCCAAAGGGATGACTATACACTTTTTGGCGTTTAGCTTGAGGCCATGGCTCTGGCACCAGTTGTCTGTTTCTATGAGACCCTTTTGTAGGATGCTTGTGTTGGCTGGAGAGTCGATTATGGCACCTAGTTTGAAGTCATCTACGAACTTGGTCAGCCACAGTCCTTCCATGTTGGCCTGTACCTCCGAGAAATATATACCGAACAAGATAGGTCCCAGGACTGAGCCTTGTGGGATGCCACTTGTAACTGGTTTGGAGTCTGACATGGCTCCAGCAATTCTAACCATGTGGGTTCTGTCCTTGAGCCAGTTTGCAACCCATCTAGTGACATAAGGGTTTATATTTAAGCTGGTGAGCTTATCTATAATGCCCAAGTGGGGTATTGTATTGAAGGCTTTTGCGAGGTCCAGGTAGGCTGTGTGGACCACCTTCCCCTCGTCAATGGCCTTGGTGACTGTTTCAAAGAAATCAACCAGGTTTAAGAGGCAGGATCTGCCCTTAACAAAGCCAAACTGGGTAGAATCCAGTGTCTGTAGGTCCCCAATATCTTTATTTATGAGGTCCATGATGATCCTTTCCATAGCTTTGCAGACCAGGCTAGTCAGGCTTATGGGGCGATAGTTTCCAGGATCCGTTGAGGCACCACCTTTGTGGAGAGGGACCACTGTTGCTGTACGCCACTCTTTGGGTACATATCCTGTAGTAAGGCTGAGATTGAACAGTAGTTTTATGTTTGGGTTTATCTCTTCTTGGAGTTCATGTAGGACACAGCCCGGGACACCGTCTGGTCCCATTGATGCTGTGTTTTTTGCTTTGGAGAGGGCAGCTCTTACCTGAGCATCTAAGATGTCAGGGGGCAGCACTCTGCTGGGATAGATATTTGCCCTTTTGGTGGGGAGGGGGGAGAAGTTTGCGCTGAACCTGTCAGCTAGGATGTTGGCAATGTCTGTGGGTTCGGTGTATTTTTTGTCATTTTGGACTAATTCTGAGCATATCTGGGAATTCCCACCCAGATTCCTAATATAACTAAAGAAAGCCTTGTGATTATCCTTAGTGTCCTGTGCAATTTTTCTCTTGAAGCTGGCCTTAGACGATTTTATGAGTGCCCGTAGTTTTTGCTAATACTGATCAGAGATGCCTTCCCTTTTTGGGATTTTGCTCCATCATGTAGTAGCTTCCTCCTTCTATTGTATAGTTTGTTTATGGCTGGGGTCCACCAGACAGGACGCCTGCCTTTGGAGGATTGGTTCTTGGTTTTATTTGGGATTGCATGATCCATGCATTCCTGAAGGTGTTCATAGAATGTGTTTATAATGGATTCTGCGGTCTGGGCCGTATTTTCCACAGGCCCGGGGGCTTTGAAGGATTCCACCTCGGTTTTGAGGAGTGTGAAATTTGCTTTAGAGAAGTTTTTCACTGTGGTTTTCTGGACAGGGGGTGGGGTCGGGATGTGAATATTCAGTGAGATTAGTTTATGGACTGATCTTACCAGTGAGGGATACACTTCCGGTCTGGAGCATAGAGCCCCCATGTTGATGATGTTCAGATCCAGTATGTTTTCCCCTCTTGTGGGAGTGGTAACAAGTTGTTCCATAGCATTTGAGTTTATAAATTCTTGGAAACTTTGGGCTAGGGTGTTGGAGCTAGAGTAATGCTCCCAGTCTATGTTTGGGTAGTTAAGTTGCCCAATATAATGGTGTTTGGAGAGACCTACATATTTTCCAGTGTTCTCAGGAAGGCCGAGTGGGGTTCCTGGGTTTGGGAGGGTGGTCTGTAGCAGGCTATAAACTGGAAGGCAGTTTTACCCACTGTTAGTTGCACATGGATAGTCTCTGATGCTTCGTGCTGTGTCACCAACCTGGAGGTGTGGGTATCTTAGACAAATATTGATACTCCCCCTCCTTTTGTGGTTCGGTCCAAGTTTTGGGGCCGAAAAGCATGGTATGAGGTATAACCTGGTAGTGCTGGGGTGCTCCCGGGAGCCTTGAACCAGGTTTCTGTTACTGCACAGATATCGATGTTCTCCATGCTAAGGAGAGTTTCGAGTGAGTGCATCCTGAGATTTAGACTTCTGGCGTTGAGTAGCATTACTCTTAGTTTCTTATTCCTTGTGATACCTATGGAGGTGGGTTTGTCTTTTGAGCCTTGCCTAAAAAAGGCACTATGGGGGTGGCAAGAGCCTTTGCCAATATCAGAAAGCCCAGGGGTGACAGGTGCAAGCCGTCCCTAGCGAAGCATCGTGGCTTGTCGAGCATGTCATCCCAGGCTGACAGGCATTGGATCCCCTTTGAATGACACCAATACTTAAGCCAATTGTTGAAATTGATCGTCTTGCCTTGGTGAGGGTAAGGTGCTACTCAAGGTAAGGGTAATACCAGCCTGGGCTATATGCTAAGAGAGCTCCTCTATGTCTCTTTTCATGTAGTCCAGGGAGGTACATCTCAGGTCATTCACACCAGCATGGACAATGACTGAGTCATATTTGTACTTGCCTTGGAGTGACCTGAGTGCTTGTGTTATGTGGCGGATCATAGCGCGCGACAGGCAGCTCACCGTGACCTTCTCCTTGTTCAGCCTGGTGAGCGGGACATCAGTGTGCCTGATGATAGAGTCACCTATTACAAGTGTATCAGGTGTGTTGTTTAGCCTTAAGGGTTGTGACTGTTCGGCACACTGGCTTTGTGAGCTATGTGTTGCACGTGTTTTGTTTTGAGGAAGCGGTTGCTTGGGTGTCTGCTTTGGAGGTCTCTGCTGCTTAGGCAGATTTTTATTTAGAGCCTCCGAGTATGTTTTTGTGTGTTTATGTGTTTGGTTTGCTGTCGTGGTAGGTCTCCGTGAGACTGGAATTGTAGTGAGTGTGGTTTCCTTCTCCTCCTGACTGGTTATGCCAGTACTGAGTTGAGAGAGCTTAGCCTACAGTTTGGCTATATGGTTGCATCTCTCACATGTATTGGAATTTGTTGGGAGGAGGAGAGGGTTGTCTGTGTACATGAGGCAGTTGTAACATTGCCTCAAGATTCCCAGATTCACCAGCTGGACCGGAGAGGAGATTGACAACTGACCTTTGGACATGCTAGAATAGTATTGGGAATTCCTTTATAATTGAAAGAAAGGGCCAATGGGGAACAAGGTACTCAAGGGGAGTTTGTGAGGGTGTAGTGCTTTTAATTTTTTAGTGCTGGCTTATATAATTGCTTTAGTGAGCAAGTGGCAGGCTTTAGAGTAGGAATAGGGTGTTTATTATGAGAACTAGATCAGTTCTAAGGGAAAAAGTGAAGAGCAGACTTTGTGGAGCCAAGAATGGTTTAAACCCAATTAAGTGGAGCTGCCCGATGCTGCACAAAATTGTGCAAAGCCGCGCCAAAGCGGGTTTTATACAGGGGGACTTGAAAGAGCTAGAAATTGCCCAAAACAGCAAATAGACTACCAGATTCTTGTGCTGGGAACACTCCTCCAGGGATAGATAGGCTGCTCTAAGCTCCCCACTGCCACTGGTGAACAAAGAATCCTCCCTTTATCCAAGAAAGGAAATGGGCAACACAGGAACTTTCCAAAAGTCCAGAATACAGCAAAGCTTGTATTTGGACTACTATAGGTCAGGAAAGACGGGAAACAAGGATAATTTTTTTGTTTTTTTTCTTTTTTGCAACAAACAGCAGGAAAATGCAATAAATATGTAACACAGGCTAACGCACTTGAGTGTGTAGCCTCAACAGGTATATGCAACAAACAGGACAAACTTTAAAAGTGCAGGTGCAAAAACAACTTTAAACAGTTTAAAACAGTTCAAGAAGTAGAAATACTTGCAGTTTAGCTAGATCGGACAGTCGCCCAGGTAGTAGCAGGAATAAAACACTTTTATCAGGTTAGCAGTCGCTCTTTTAGCCTCTCTACTGCTAGCACCACTCTGCAGGACCATGAAGAGCTTGGCTGGGTAGTAACAAGCGCAAAAACCGCGCCAAGGCGGGTTTTATACAGGGGGACTTGAAAGAGCTAGAAATTGGCCCAAAACAGCCAATAGACTACCATATTCCTGTGCTGGGAACACTCCTCCTGTGTGTGTGTGTGTGTGTGTGTGTAGGGGTGTGTGTGTGTGTGTGTGTGTGTGTGTGTGTGTGTGTGTGTGTTTGTGTGTGTGTGTGTGTGTGTGTGTGTGTGTGTGTGTGTGTGTGTGTGTGTGTGTGTGTGTGTGTGTGTGTGTGTGTGTGTGTGTGTGTGTGTGTGTGTGTGTGTTTGTGTCTGTATGTATATATATATATATATAGATATAGATATAGATATATATACATGTGTGTGTATATATATATATATATATATATATATATATATATATATATATATATATAGATATATATATATATATATATATATAGATATATATATATATATATATATATATATATATATATATATATAGATATAGTAATCTGACCATGTAACTGTATGTAGCATGTAGCACTGACAATCTACTGTGCATATAGATTTAGGGGTGGAACATTAGATACATACCATCATATGTACATAAAATGCTCATTCCAAATACAATCCTTATGCAGATATAGCTTTATATACATTAATGTGTTATTATACACAGAATGCATGTGTTCAGCTGTACTATAGTGCCTATATTTCAATGTGGACATTTGCTAAAGCCATATCACATGCATCTTGTTGCCAGTGTCATGTATAGATTTTGTTGGGTACATAATGTGTAGTCTGGTAGTTGGTGCAGAGGCTAAAATTGTGAACTTTAGTTCCTGTTTGATTCCCTCAGCCCTCGCTGGCCTCCTGTGTGACCTTGAGCAAGTAATTTAAACAGACGCTGTTTCTGGTTGCCCCTAAAAAGGGACTGTGTGTCTAGGGGAACTACATGGTTAACAAGTAGGATTATTATTCTTTTTATCTTAACAAATGAATCGGCAGATGACAGCCACTAGTTGTAAGACATCAGGCACTATGTTGATGATCACCCAGGTTCATGGAGAGTGACAGCCAGAGCCTGACAGAGGATGGACCCCAGCTACCATACAATGGGAGATGCTGCAGGTCTATGCCAAGCCACTTGGCCAGAGGGCTGGTGACAGTGTCTGAGAAGAAATGCAATGGATGGTCTGGGATGTGTTCTGGTAGGAGCTCTGAGCAGTGTTAAAGGAAGATACTAGGGGAGATGGCAGAAATGATGTGGCAGATCTTTGTAGTGGGATGCGAAAGTTATCTGGGCCTAGGTACAGCTCACCAGGAAGGTTCTCCACCTGTGTAAGCAATGGCTCTTTCTTCCCATGCCTGCTTGTCACAGATCTTCTCTCACACAATCCATCCACCTCTTTACTGGATGTCCTCATTTCCTCTTACCTTCTTCCTGTCTGTTCCAAATCTTCTTCACCACATTGTCGTCTGCTTTTCTGCACATGTGTCTGAATCACTATAATTGGTTTTCTTTGATCTTTTTTTTGCAATTGGGGATACTTTGGCTTCTGCTGTTATGTCCTCATTTCTTCATCTGTTCCACAGTGTGCATCCTAACACCCATCTCAGTCACTTAATTTCTATCATCTCTAGCTTCCTCATCTGCCCTGACTATACTGCCTAGGTTTTTGTACCATACAGTAGTACTGGTCGCACCACTGTTTTGTACTCCTTACTTTTCAGCTTCTTTGGTATTCTTCTGTCATACACTATACCTGACACTCTACGCTAGTTGGCTGCAACCCCTCTGATCCTAACTTTGACCTTTTCATTCAGACTTCTCTTCTCCTCAACCATTCCTCCCAAATACTTGACGCTATTAACATGTTCCACTATCTTTCCTTCTATCACAATTCTCAGCTTCTTCTGATTTCCCCAATTTGCTGCCATTACCACTGTCTTATCTGTACTTAGTTTAATCCCATGTGCCTTCATTTAGTAATGATCATTCCCACAGATCCCACCAGATCAGGAACAGTCTACATATTATCCATAATTCCTGCTGGTGTAGAGGGGAACCAAGGCCCTCACACCCATAAAGTCTTTGGTGTTATTTACTATGAACTATCTGTATGATTTTGGTCCAAACAACTTCCCCTTGCTTCACAAAAGAAGATTGTATGTATTATATATACCTGACAGGCCCTTGCATGCACATCACTGTACTACAGTAGGTGAGGTAATGTATATAGTTTCAGTTGAAAGCAGGTCAAGACCAGTGCTGCACTCTAGCCATCAGAGTGGTCAGCATGTGCATGGTCATGGTTGTAGCTCACATATGTTCCATAGAAGATGACAGGCAACTGTCCACACTAATTAACAGTATAACATCAAGTACTCCTATAGTCCCGTTCCTAGTCATAATGGTGCACAGCACATCACAGTTCATGTCATTGCACCATTACACAACATGACTGTCACACATTGTACCCCCCCAACACACACACGCATACACTGTCAGAATGGACTTACAATCACCAGACAGAATTATCTGATTCAAGGGACCCTGATTAGAAGATATCACATGAGGTGCCTGCAGCAAGCCCTCTGACAGTAATTAAGTCAGAGCATTAACTGTCTTCTCATATTAGGACATTACCTCTTGCAAATATCAGCTGCATTGGGTGGTGTGCATTTACAACACCTCACTGGATAGCACATTTTGTGTCCCAATCCCCAATGTGGCCCTTAGCACAGCTGGTTCTGCCCCACTGCTGGAGGCTATTGTCAGGTCACAACCACCCATGGCATATATTCCGAGGCAGATGATATGATATGCATTGCAGATGACAGAGTTTTGTCTTAGCCTGCTGTGCCTTCCAATTTATATAGCACAAGGTGCCTTTTCCAGTCACATGGGCATTACAGTTAAAGGCAATTCTATCTCGGTTAGGTCAAGTAACACTTGGTAAGCTGTGCATAGCACTACAAGGGGAATGTGGCATCCAAGAGTAAATAATATATATTTTTTTACCCATAAAACTTGGAATGTCATGCTAGCCACTCAGATGGTTGATTTGTAATCCTAATCCTGCAGGTTGAAGTGGATGGAATGCATCATATCACATAACATAGTTATGGGTATACCATGCATGTCATGTAGAAGCTCATTTGTCCATTGAGGACACCTTGCTAGGACCATTTGAGATGTTCTACAAATATCTACCTTGAGCAGTCATATATTTTCCATCATACCTCTTTAGAATATCTGTGCAGATATGCTGTACTCTGTAGGTAGTCACCTAGTCTTCTTTATGCATTTCCCCATTGTCCCCTCTTCCAAAGTGTGTCCTGGTGAGGATAGACAATATGCCATGCTTTCTCATATAGGCATGGTTTGGCCTGCTTAGTATTGTTTTCCCCTACTGTATCTCAATTGTGTAGGGGTAGCATAGCTTTCCTATCTGTCCAGCAAGCAGTGCTCACATCTTCCCTACATATGAATATCCACAGGATGTGTCATATTACACAGATGGTCACATAATTAGCACATAAGCTGTTGACATCACAAGTCTCACCTCTGTCAGAGACCCTATACATTTCAGACACAAGTGTGCAGATAGGCACATTTCAACTGCGTTTGTAGGATGCAATCCAGGTATTACTCCAGTGCCATGTGGCATGCAAGATCGATTGCAGGTTTCTATTTCCACTCTGCAGCACCCATCCATCAACATATCTCCTCTCTCTCTCTCTATATATATATATATATATATATATATATATATATGTGTGTGTGTGTGTGTGTGTGTGTGTGTGTGTAGTATCACAGATAGGCAGTGATGGCTTCCAACTAATCCTGTAAGTTCCCTTGCAGTGTGTGATGCCTTTCTCTGTGCTGAATTTCATATAAATACCCAGATTACTTTCCTGTTCCCCCCAGGTGCTGTCATCTCAAGTGGAAACAACATACTCCCAATATGATTACATCCAGTGTTAAAATCTCAGTATCATGATAGACCATGTTGACGTGTAAACAACATCAGTTCCTGTTCACAACATGCTGGCACATGCTTTGCTACAACCTTCCTGATGTGTATGTTTTCTGTTCTGTGTATTTCTTCCCATACCTGTCTATCCTGTGCTTGTGTGTGTGTCCATTCCTTGTAGACCCTTCTTTTTGCATTGTTCCATCCTGCAACTGTCCTGTCTTTCTCTATTGTGTTCCTTAGTATATCCTTTACTCTGTGGCATTGTTCTTATGTCTTCCTATCCTTGCATTTCTCCAAAAAGAGGGTCTATTTCCCATCAGAAAATATTCATGCCATTTCACATTCCTTCATACCTCCTTAGGTCAAGTGCCATTTATGGGCACCTGTTCACCCCTGTCCCAGTTTCTTCTTTTGTATCTCCCCACACATAAGGGTGTGGCCATTGTATATGAATTCCATACATGTCTGATACCGCCACCACTTTTGGTTAGCTTTAGTAACATTCAACTTGCTCAGAGTAATTCATTTTGGTCATGTAAATTACTCTTTGTATTCTTCTATTATTTGTATTACTTTTGGGGCTTTTCTCCTGTGGTCTCCACTGAAAAGGGCTTTTTACCCATTCAGACTAATCCAGTTAACAAATGTCAAATAAATAAATAGTATAAGGTACTGGTGATATGACACACTTTGCCACATCTGTTTCTCACTTGAATTTTATAGTGTATTTATTTTATTTCGATCTTTTATTCACATTGACACATCTATTTTTTAAAAAATATAAAATCTGATAAAATATAAATACATTGACACATCTATTTTTTTAAAAAATATAAAATCTGATAAAATATAAATACTGCACTGATATTGTTCCTGTTTTGTAACACATTTTGTATATCTTTATCTATCTATATTTATCTATCTATCCATATATATACATATGTCTGTGCACGTGTGTGTCTGTGTATGTATATGTATATATATAGATAGATAGATAGATAGATAGATATAGAGAGGGGGGGAGAGCAAGAGACCATGTAACCTAGTACCAAGGAAATGTAGATTCCCAACTTTAAAAGTAGTGCATACTTTTTTAAAGAAGAACAAAGCAAAAAACAGGAAAACGTATTGTACAGGAACAATATCAGCATATTTCATATATATATATATATATATATATATATATATATATATATATATATATATATATATATATATATATATATACATACATACATATATGCGTATATAAAATTGCTTAGTTATACAATAAGGAACAGCTATTCTTACCTCATCTGACAAGAAAATATATATTATTACTACACTGAACAAAACATTGTTGATATTTGTATCTGTATTTACTGGGAGCTTTTTCTCCCCAGGCCACATCTGAAAAGGGGTACTCTGTCATACTTTCCTGGTAAACAAAAGTAAATAAATGAGATAGATATTAATATAGATATAGATGTGTGTGTGTGTGTGTGTGTGTGTGTGTGTGTGTGTGTGTGTGTGTGTGTGTGTGTGTGTGTGTAGTAAAACTTATCTTTGTACATGCTTGATACATTCTGTGACAATTTACTGCATTTTGTATTATTTTTTCCTAAGTAATTTAATGCTGTCTAGGTAATCTATACACATTGGTAGGTTATGGAACAACAAGCTGTTGACTATAGTATGTTAACCATGCTCATTGTAACTACTGAATTCTATAATAATTTATGTTCCTTCTCTGATATGTAGGATACCATCTGCTGAATCCCCAGTCAGTGTAATATCATATATTCCTGATACCTAATATGAAATATTGTTATGTCAGAAAATGCAGGGACACACCAAAATGGCCTGAATTTGGTCCTTATTTCTTCAGGCTGGTCCTACCCACACCTGCATGCACACAGGAGAGCACATGCACACACACACACACACACACACACACACACACACACACACACACACACACACACACACACACACACACACACACACACACACACACACACACACACACACACACACACACACACACACCAACCACACCATAATGTAACTTGTAAAATAACTATGGTCAGATATTTTTTCTTGGCAATTATATAATTTCTTTTAAAACAACAAAGTCATTGGCTGCTCAATGTTGTTCACTAGCTTTTGTAACTCATCTATATCCCAGTGACTAAATAATCCTTGAAAGTTCAACCAGACAAAAATAAGTGGTCATACCTGAAAGTCAGTGAGACACTGTCTTAAATCAGATTTTTTGCAGGAAGGGAAGATCTCCTGCCACCCACTTTGGGGGAGTCTTTCTCCATACCCCTCTTACTTAGGTATTCTGCAAAATGTTACTTATTGCTTCTGTAAAGTATTACTAACACTCAATTCTCTGTACAACACCACTTGACTTGTAACTTTCACTGCTTCCCGTATTCATATTGTATTTATGTCAAGTATTTCTTGTCTATAACTGTTTACGTGTCATGCATTGTATTGTGCAATATTACAGAACAGTTAGTTGTATGCTGAAATTTGTAACTACCTAACAGGCTCGGGTCATGGCTGAAAATGGTCTGAGGACAAGTCCACTAACCCAGTCAACAAAGTTATTAAATGTGTGCTATCACCATGGTTACCCAGGAGAGAAAAGAGAAACTCAAAAAAATTAAATCACTGATAGGACACTCACACACATACACACACACACACACACACACACACACACACACTACACTGATAGTAACTTCCTATGAGAAATGGTGATCAGGTAGTTCATACTGAATAGCTGAGCTCATCCACTTTTAACCCTTGTTGTCTTGTATTGTCTTTATAAATAGAGAGTAATAGGAAAGCCTGATTTTGCACGAACAGTCTATTTATTTATATATTGTCATTTGTTGCAAAGGAAAGTCCACTGGGCCAGGGACCTATTTTCAGTGGAGGCCTGGGGAGAAAAGCTACACAAAAACAATTACATCAAAGTATAACATAACATAGTATATAAAAGTTGAGCAGAAAATTACAGATGTATGGAACTGGTAGATAAAAACAATCATAAAAAAGTCATGCAGTTCTCATGATCAAACTATAACAGTAGTAACAAAGTGGTGAACAAAAATTAGTTAACTGATTAACACTAAAAATAAAGGGAAAAAAGAAGAGTGTAGATTCGGGAAATTGGCTTATGGTGGTTTAGTCATGTGATTACAGGAGCATATATGGGTGTTAAGAAAGTGGTCTTTGACAGCTACTTTGAATGTTCTTACAGAGTCTAGTTGGGTGATTGAAAGAGGAAGAGCATTCCATAATTTGGCCATGGTATGGGAATACAGGCATTGTCCAGCTCTTTTGTTGGGTTCGGTAATAGTCAGGAGTTGTTTATTAGGCGACCTTAAGGTCCAAGTTTGGGTATGCATTTGTATTTGTATGCATGTCACAATAGATGGTGCAGTTTGTGATTACAATGTTCCCACTGTGCAGAGGAGAACCCATTCTGCTGAGGCAGGGTAATAACTTTTGGAGGGGTAGGCTTCCACTTAGTGTCTAAAGTTAGGGGGAATTACTTTTATGTCAGAACAGATGCTGCAGTTTGTGATTACAATGTTCCCACTGTGCAGAGGAGAACCTGTTCTGTTGCAGCAGGGTAATAGCTTCTGGAGAGGTAGGCTTCCACTTAGTTTCTAAAGTAAGGGGAAATTACTTTTATGTCAGAATAGATGCTGCAGTTTGTGATTACAATGTTCCCACTGTGCAGAGGAGAACCTTGCCCAGCTCTTTTGTTGGGTTTGGTAATAGTCAGGAGTTGTTTATTAGGCGACCTTAGGGTCCAGGTTTGGGTATGCATTTGTATTATAGATTGTGGAGAAGGGCAGTAATTTGGGTTGTTAAGTAATTTATGGGTAAGGGTTAGTTGGTTGTATTGTAGGTAATGAGGAAATCCAAACCAGTTTAAAGGTTTAATGGCCAGGCAGTGGTGAGAACGAATTGGCATATTAGACACAAATTTTACTATTTTATAATAACAAGATTGCAACTTATTTAAGAGATGTGAGTGTAGGTTGATGAAAATGGGACAACCATAAAGTAAGAAGGGGAGAAGAAGACTGTTTGTTACTTGTAACTTGGTAGACATGTCCAGGTAACTTTTCTGTCTATACAGCTTACCAAGTTTGAAATGGGTCTTTTTGGTTGCACTAAGTATGTGGTTTTTGAATGAGAGTTTGTCATCAATTGTAATGCCAAGAAGTTTAGATTTTTTTAATGATTTCACTTTCAGTATTATTTTGAGAGTCTATTTTAAAGTCTTGAGCTTGGGGTTTGGGTGTGAATAGTAATAGTTTTGACTTTTTGAGATTAAGTGACAATTGAGCTTTAGAAAGCCAGGATTCTATGGATGTAAAAGCTCTTTGTGTTAGTTCTAGAAGATCTGAGAAATTGTTAGAAAAGGTAATAATTGTCGAATCATCTGCATACTGAATGAGTGTACTTTGCTGGGAAGCCTTATAGAGATAAAGGATAAATATATTAAAGAGCAAGGGCCTAAGAATAGACCCTTGAGGTACTCCTGTATTATTGATAAGGTAATTGGGTTATCTATTTTTCCACCTAACTGATTGTTTTCTGTTGTGGTTGCAGTTTTGGAAGATATGCAGGTTAGAGTAAGTGGGGAGCAGTATATGAATTTGAGTTGTGATAGTTTTGGGTGAGACACTGTATCGAAAGCTTTTGACAGATCTAGTAGTATGACTGAAGTTGGTAGACTTATCAATAACTTTGTATACAGTGTTGGTAAAGAACAATAAGGCTGTAGTAGTGCTGTGAGCTGGCCAAAAACTGTTTTGGGTAGGTACTAACAAATTATTTTTAGTCAGATGTTTAAGTAGCTGTGAATGGATGCATTTTTCTAGAATTTTAGATAGAGGTGAAAGTATTGAGATAGGCCGATAGTTGGAGAGGTCATTGGTATTGTCACCTTTGTGTAGGGGTGTAACTATGGAATTTTTCCAGAATTGAGGGACATAAGCTTCTGAGATGGAACAATTTATGAGAATACCGACAGGGAAAGCTATGGAATCAGCAGCTATTTTTAGATATGCAGGAAGGCCATCGGCGGAGAAGGAGCATGGTTTTAGTTTGGAGAGTAGTTTGTGTATAAGAGAGGTGGGTACAGGTTGGATGGTAAAAGGGTGGATGGGTGGGTTATTGTCATTGCTGCAGTTGTCAGGGGGGTTGGGATTTACATGTGGGTCTGTATAAGTATTATTTGTATGGCAGTTGTTAAATTTACAGGTTTGTTGTTAGGGTATTAACAAGGTTTTGGATAGGCTCGATAAAGTGAAAGTTAAAAGCTTGGGCAATATCTTGAGGGTCTTTGTCAGGAGAAGGGGTAGGGTTTTGCTGGGTTCCTGGGTTTAGGAGAGAGGAGACTGATTTCCAGAAATGTTTTGAGTTGTTTTGTTGGGTAGGAAGCTTGGAAGAGAAATAATATCTTTTGTCATATATAACAAGTTTTTTGGCAGTATTACAACATTGTTTATATTTGAGTTTGTTTTGTGGGGTTTTGTATTTATGCCATTCCTTTCAGGCTTTGTCCCTGGATGTAAGGAGTTGTTTAGTTTGTTTAGTAAGCCAAGGGGCATGGTTAATTTTAGTTCTTTTAGTGCAAGTGGGAGCAAGACTATTTAGAGTGTCAAGAAAGATTTTATTAAAGTAGTTGACTGCGTCATCTAAGCGGAGTATTTGATTGGTTGCCAGTTGTGGGTTTATACGGTATCTAGAAATATCTGTTGGTTGAGGTGAGTGAGAGTTCTAGTTGTTCTTAGAAAGTGTGATTTGCCTGCATGCAGTTGAGGTCTATGTGTGTATGAAGGGCGATGATCACTAAAGGTATTAGGAAGGGTTCCAGCCTTGGTATATTTGTGAGGATGAGTATCCAGTCTAAGGTTGAAATGGTATGGTTATTTCTGATGTGTGTGGGGTCTGTAATGAGTTGAGTAAACTTGTGCAAGTTAATACTGTAGGAGGGGGTTTTGGTGATGAGAGTCTGCCAATTTATACTGGTATCATCCAAAATTATGGTTTTGTTACATATGTTTCAGGTTGACCAGGATAGAAAGTCTTCTATAGTAGATATATTTTGCCCTGGTGGAATGTAGAGTGTGGGAATACATAGCTTTTTACTACTATTTAAGTGAAGATTTGCTAGTATTAGTTCTATGTTTCTGAATTTGGGAATGGGTTTGGTGAAAGGAGTAATAGGTAGAGTGTCTCAGAATATTAATACAACACCTCCACCTTTTTATGTGTTCTGTCATTTCTAAGAATTTTATATCCAGGGGGAGTTATTTCTGTGTTGGATATGTACGGTTTTAACCAGGTTTCTGTGAGTGCTACAATATCTGGGGAGTATTGAGTTAGCCAGGCTTGAAATTCTGTGGTTTTGTTACAGATGCTATGTATGCTGAATGTTATTATGCATATGTTTTTGGTATTAGGGGATGGAATGTAGGATGAACAGTTTGTGGGACCAGGATTAGGGTGAATGTCACCACATTGTGGGAGGGCTAGATAGTGATTAGTAAGGAAGAACAGGTGTAGGGGTAAGAAGAATGGTCTAAGGAATCGGTAGTTTATTAACTTCAATTTTATGCTGATTGCAGAGCACTTTAACTTTGTTGGGTAATAGGTACTATAGGTGAATAAAGACGGCAAGATGTTGGAGAAACTGCTAGTGAAACAAGGGGAAGTTGTGGCGAGTGTGGGAGATATTATGGGTGGGAAGTAGAGTATAACAGGGAAAGAAGTGGTGTGTGATATCAGAAGAAGGGTAATGGAGAGGGGGATTAGTGTTAAGAAATATTTTAAGTAAAAGCACATATTAGAAATGAATAGTGAGATTGTAGAGTAGAGGAGGTGTAGGCGATGGGGGTGTGGTGAGGGGAGTAGTTAGTTGGGAGGGACAAATTGGAGGTTGTTGAGGAAGTGATAGGAGAGAGGATAGAGGGAGGGAATTGGTGAAAGGTCAAGGGTTATTATGGGCTGGTGTAGAGGATATGGGAGGGGCTAGCTAAAAAAATAAATGTAATTGAAGTGGGGGTGGGTGAGAATAGAGGTAGGATAGGGGAAGAAAGTGAGCCCCAAGCAGGCTGCACCCAGTCCCAAAATAATGGTGGAAAAAGTAGCTGAAAGAAAAACAATCTCCAAAACACTTGGTGAAAGGTAAGTGGGAAAAGAAAGAATACGTGATGGCCAGGGGTGACTACAGAGTAGACTGGGGGGACATAAGAATTCAGGTTATTATATGCAGCCTAGAGAGGAGTGATAGTGACCATATGACAGTGAAGCTAGGTCAAGGGAGAAAAACAAGTCAGAAAGGAAAGAGTGAGATCTAGGGAACATGAAAGAAATAGCATAGGAGAGGGCTATATCAAGATAGTGGCAGTAGTTGTTGAGGAAAGAAGGTGAAGAAGGAAAAAGATGGAAAAATAGAAAAAGACTAAGTAATTCACAGTGGGGAGGGGTAGGGAGAATGAACTATTAAAAGAGCAATTGCAGGTAGCTGTGAGTATCTCTAGCAGGGTGCTCCCAATACAAGAATTAACAAATTAGAGTTTGGATTATTAAGTAGCAGTTGTTTCACAGTAGAAACATTGATGCATGCATTACTTTTATGTCAGAATAGATGCTGCAGTTTGTGATTACAATAGTCCCACTGTGCAGATGAGAACCTGTTCGACTGAGGCAGGTTAATAGCTTCTGGAGGGGTAGGCTTCCATTGAACATCTAATGTTAGAGGAACTAGAAAAGAATTTAAGAGATTCGTAAATAAAATAAACACCTATCTATGGGACAGAAGAAAAAAAGCTCATAATAAAGGTAAAGGGTTTAAGCATTTAGTCTTTTACAGATAAATAAATATTAAACAGCAAAGATGTGGTAAAAGTGCCCAAAACGTAACTAGTAATCCAAAATTAGACACCGGAGACCAGCAGTTCCAACACACAAGTGATTTAATGTTCAAACACAGCAAAAGGAACACGCATCCACAAATAACAAAAATAATAAACACTTCCCCTTATGTTTTCGTCTCTTAGAACATCATCAGATGGGCAAAAACCTCATAGTTACCTAGTTAAATAACTTTGCCTGTTTGAATAGACCAATGAAATCAGTGATTCAATTAGTTACCAAGATACAGAAAGAGTGGATTCTAAACTGCACGTGACAGTCTTACTAGTCTAGCACCATCTGGTGGACAGATAATAAAACACATGAAAATGTATATAAAATCCAGAATTCACTTAAATAAACCAAGATAAAATAACATGAATATACATAAAAATGTAAAAAAATGTAAAATTTTCACAATTTTGCAGACCTGAGTTTGAGTACAGGTTTTATAGACACCATATCATGAAGTCCTGAATAGTTGCAAGCATCCAGGACTAATTAATTGCCAATATAGTTCCCTGCCATGGGAGACCAGACTCGAATACAGGGAACTATATTGGCAATTAGTCCTGGATGCTTGCAGCAATTCAGGACTTAATGATATGGTGACTATAAAACTATTACTCAATCTCAGGTCTGCAAAATTGTGAACATTTTACATTTTTTTTACATTTTTATGTATATTCATGTTATTTTATCCTGGTTTATTTATTTAAGTGAATTCTTAGTCAGGGTATTATATGTAGCCTAGAGAGGAGCAATAGTGACTGTATGATGACGAAAAAATGAGATGCTCCAACTGAAGAGTCCAGGTATAAATTGAAATAAATACTGAAGAAAGAGAAAACCTGGAACTCACCACGAACAGGCTTAATAAAGTGTAAAATCAGCTTTATTGGGTAAGCGCTTTCGCGTATCAACAGATACGCTTCCTCAGACCATAAGTTAAAACATTACTGTTGATTCCTTTTATATAAAACAACATCATCATCAAAAGCATCACAAGCAATAAATTAATTAAATAATAAATCAATTAACCAATAAAAATTGGTGACTTTGGATTCCTTCAAGTAGCAATGCCATGAAAATATTCATTTCTAAATGAACAAATGGATAGATACATTTCAACAAATGCATATACTAAACAAGTAAATGTAAAATATAAATGTGAAATATAAAATTCTTTAAAATTTAAAAATTTATACACTTGATATTATACCTTTTTTATATATATACCTAAGTTAATAAACAATGCTGTGTGTGTAATATAAGACTTCTCAATATTAAAACCTAGGATCTAGCACCTAAATCTAGCTGTATATAAATATTAAACAGACAAGATAAATATAGATATAAATCATCATATATAATGATGCTTAAATTATTGAGATAACAACCAATGTAAAAATAAAAAATGTAAAATTTCTTAACTAGACAAAAGCAAGTGTGTAATACATTATATAAAATATAATATAAAATATTGTTTAACTAACTATTTCTGTCATGATACTTGAATGGGGAACTTAACTAGACAAAAGCAAGTGTGTAATATATTATATGAAATGTAAAATATTGTTTAACTAACTATTTCTGTCATGATACTTTAGTGGGGGACTAAGTATGTTTTTAATTCATCTCCGTAATTTAAGGTGAGATCTAAGTGTTATATAAGTATTCAGGCCTGGTGGAACATGTGCCTTGAGTTTGAATATCCAATATAATTCTTTTTGTTCAAGTAATAACATATAGTCTCCTCCTCTTGAATTTTGTTTAACAATTTGCAGTACTTTAAATACAAAAGAATGACCAGGACAGAGTTTGATATGCATGGCTAAGGCATTTAATTCATTTCCACGCTTAATCTCATATAGGTGGTTATATATCCTATTTTTTAATTTTCTCTTGGTCATCCCAATATAAAAACTAGAGCATGATGTACAGGTTGCTAGATAGATTAGGCCTGTAGTATCACATGAGGCATAAAGCTTCGGGATTAAGGAAAAGCCATCAATTATAGGATGTTTAAAAACTTGATTCTTAGAGATATATTTACAATAATTACAATGATGGCAAGGAAATGTGCCTATTTTATCAGAAAATCTATCAATATTAATATTAGCTACTCCTGAGTTGGCACATAAAAGCCGTTTCAAATTTTTATTATTCCTAAAAGTAAATGAAGGAAACTTTCCTACTATTTTTTGAGTCTGCTCATCAATTGTCAGTACATGCCAATTGTTAATGATAATTTTCTTTATATTGTAAATATCATTAGAATATGTAGTTAAAAACCTGACTTTTTCTCCTCTATTTTTGTTGTTGCTAAAGTCACCTGTAATGGGTATACTATTAATTGGCTTATATGCATTAATATATTCAGTGGTATTCATAACTTCTAGTGTTAGTGTTCTAATTTGTCTCACAGTTGCTTTATTATAACCTCTTTCTAGAAATATATCTTCCATTTTGTTTGCTTCAGTCACTAGATCAGTGTCATTTTTACAAAGTTTAGATAATCTGTTAAACTGACTTTTCACAATTCCATTAAAAATATGTCGTGGATGCATACTATCGAATCGTAATATTGTATTTTTCCAACATGATTTTCTATGCAACTTTGATATAAGTTTGCCTTTTTCAATAAACAAAGTTACATCAAGAAAATCCACTGATTCATATGATGTTTCTATAGTAAACTTCAGAAAACTGGTAGTGATTGCTAACTGATGCATAAATTCATTGAATTCAGTTCCATCCCAAACCACTAGGATGTCATCAACGAATCGTTTGTAAGCTATAACCTTAGTGAAGGACTGATGTGTGAATACAAATTCTTGCTCCCATTTATGAACAACCAAATTGGCGTATGTATTAGCGCAAGGGGTCCCCATTGCTACCCCTGCTTTTTGTATGTATAAATATTCACCATAAGAGAATACATTGTTACTAAGAACAATGTCTAACAATTGACATATTAAAATCTGTTTATTGCAATCAAATGATGGGTGTGTAGAAATCAATTCCCTTATTGCTTCTATTCCTTGGTCATTCGGGATGCTAGTAAATAAGCTTTGTATATCCATGGTAATTAATAGATGTTGACCCTTCACTAAAGGTATATCTAAAGAGTCTAAGTAATCGAGCAATTGATATGTGTCCTTCAGAATACTATGGATATTATTAACGACTGGTCTCAATGTGTCTTCCAAAAAGACTGAAATGTTTTCAGTCACCCACTTTTCCCCAGAGACTATTGGTCGCATGGGGGGTGGGGACAAACCTTTGTGCATTTTCGGAAGCCCTTTAATAATGGGTATTTGTGGATGTTCTATTGAGAAAAAGTCATATAGTTCCTTTGAGATCTGATGACACATTAGCATATCATAAAGTGCATCATTAATACTATTTACAATTTTTGTTAACTTTGCTTTACTAATTATGCCATACGTTTCTGTATCATTTAGCATCTCGGTCATATACTTGACGTAGTCATGGCTGTCTAACAACACAAGCCCCCCTCCCTTATCTGCTGGTCTAATGCATAAAGAGGAATCGTTAATAAATTTAGTTAATGATAGTTTTTCTTGCTTAGATAAGTTAAAATACATACATTTTCTCTTGCTGCTATAAAAATAGTGATAAAGATCTCTTTCACACATTTTAATAAAGCAGTCTACATGCCCAGGAAAGGGCGGAGTGAAAATACTTTTGCGCTTATGTCTTGAAGTTTCTAAAGTAGAGCTGGCAGTTCCATTTACTTTACTGTTAAAAAATCTAATTTTTTCGTCTACATTGATCGTTCTGTTTTTTGAGGCTGCTTCTCCACACGTTATGGCTAACCAAGAGGTCGAATTAGACTACAATCCAGGACCGAGGGCAATACGAAGTGAACAACAATGGACTTCTATCACAAGGTATACAACTAACCCTTTATTGGCTATGGATTTCAGTGCTTATACTACGGCATCTAACATCGATAATATGGACAATAATGAAGCTTTTAAAGTAAAACTAAAACAACTTGAAAATGACTTATACAAGCTGCAACGCTTATCATGGCAGAGAAAGCATATGGAGGCGTGTTTACATTTTAAACTCGTTCCTAGGGGTTTACGCGTCCTCTGTATGCCTTCGTATGGGGAGACCCATCCTGTGCTTCTCAAAAAATGGCAGGAAATAAACTTGAATACTAGCTTCCAGTACATGCAGCTACTTATCGATTACTTTACTCCCATCAAAAATCAACTTTTGGCACAAGTGAACAAGCTTAATAAAGAGCTTAAGGACAATTTTCAGAATGACCTTTGCAATAAGAGGTTAGAAAATATGTATACTCAAGTTAGTGCATATGCCTCTAGATTGCAACAAATAAAACATAAAAAGTTACAGCGAGATTTTTCAGATTTCAGTTCTGGGACTGTTTTTGTTTGGAATAAGAGAACTGAATCCAATATGCGTACGGACAATGCAAATACAAACTTGCCGCCTCTAGATAACACAGTGGTTTCAGGCGTTCCCATTGGCTCTCCACTCACTTCAGTTCCTTTGCATCGACGACGTGAAGAACCTACGGAAGAGGCTTTCATTACGCCACCGGAGTTACCTGCTACCTCTGAATCCATATCAGCGACATCTACGCCTCTCCCTAACCAAGAGGCAAACCGTTTAGTGGACATACACAAGAATCTTGGAGCAAAACCTAAATATAATGCTCCTGATAAAATTGTTGCTTCTTCTTTTTTACCTTTCCCCATAAAGAAAAGCACCTTTCCACGCGATCGTTCTCACAGTTGGGGAAGGAGGAAACGAAAATACTCAGGAGAGAGCATCGACAATCAGAGAAGGCGACAGAGGCCATAGAAAATATCTTTTTCAACTTGTCAAGGTTTGTACTTGATGAAAATGACATTGCACTGTTGAATAAAGGTTTATCATTCATTCCCTCTCAAGGGAGTGATTTATCGCAACTATTGGTAGACTTACGCTTATTTGGGAGAACTATTACTCTTAAGCTATTTTTTAACAGTAAAGTAAATGGAACTGCCAGCTCTACTTTAGAAACTTCAAGACATAAGCGCAAAAGTATTTTCACTCCGCCCTTTCCTGGGCATGTAGACTGTTTTATTAAAATGTGTGAAAGAGATCTTTATCACTATTTTTATAGCAGCAAGAGAAAATGTATGTATTTTAACTTATCTAAGCAAGAAAAACTATCATTAACTAAATTTATTAACGATTCCTCTTTATGCATTAGACCAACAGATAAGGGAGGGGGGCTTGTGTTGTTAGACAGCCATAACTACGTCAAATATATGACCGAGATGCTAAATGATACAGAAACGTATGGCATAATTAGTAAAGCAAAGTTAACAAAAATTGTAAATAGTATTAATGATGCACTTTATGATATGCTAATGTGTCATCAGATCTCAAAGGAACTATATGACTTTTTCTCAATAGAACATCCACAAATACCCATTATTAAAGGGCTTCCGAAAATGCACAAAGGTTTGTCCCCACCCCCCATGCGACCAATAGTCTCTGGGGAAAAGTGGGTGACTGAAAACATTTCAGTCTTTTTGGAAGACACATTGAGACCAGTCGTTAATAATATCCACAGTATTCTGAAGGACACATATCAATTGCTTGATTACTTAGACTCTTTAGATATACCTTTAGTGAAGGGTCAACATCTATTAATTACCATGGATGTACAAAGCTTATTTACTAGCATCCCGAATGACCAAGGAATAGAAGCAATAAGGGAATTGATTTCTACACACCCATCATTTGATTGCAATAAACAGATTTTAATATGTCAATTGTTAGACATTGTTCTTAGTAACAATGTATTCTCTTATGGCGAATGTTTATACATACAAAAAGCAGGGGTAGCAATGGGGACCCCTTGCGCTAATACATACGCCAATTTGGTTGTTCATAAATGGGAGCAAGAATTTGTATTCACACATCAGTCCTTCACTAAGGTTATAGCTTACAAACGATTCGTTGATGACATCCTAGTGGTTTGGGATGGAACTGCGGACGAATTCAATGAATTTATGCATCAGTTAGCAATCACTACCAGTTTTCTGAAGTTTACTATAGAAACATCATATGAATCAGTGGATTTTCTTGATGTAACTTTGTTTATTGAAAAAGGCAAACTTATATCAAAGTTGCATAGAAAATCATGTTGGAAAAATACAATATTACGATTCGATAGTATGCATCCACGACATATTTTTAATGGAATTGTGAAAAGTCAGTTTAACAGATTATCTAAACTTTGTAAAAATGACACTGATCTAGTGACAGAAGCAAACAAAATGGAAGATATATTTCTAGAAAGAGGTTATAATAAAGCAACTGTGAGACAAATTAGAACACAAACACTAGAAGTTATGAATACCACTGAATATATTAATGCATATAAGCCAATTAATAGTATACCCATTACAGGTGACTTTAGCAACAACAAAAATAGAGGAGAAAAAGTCAGGTTTTTAACTACATATTCTAATGATATTTACAATATAAAGAAAATTATCATTAACAATTGGCATGTACTGACAATTGATGAGCAGACTCAAAAAATAGTAGGAAAGTTTCCTTCATTTACTTTTAGGAATAATAAAAATTTGAAACGGCTTTTATGTGCCAACTCAGGAGTAGCTAATATTAATATTGATAGATTTTCTGATAAAATAGGCACATTTCCTTGCCATCATTGTAATTATTGTAAATATATCTCTAAGAATCAAGTTTTTAAACATCCTATAATTGATGGCTTTTCCTTAATCCCGAAGCTTTATGCCTCATGTGATACTACAGGCCTAATCTATCTAGCAACCTGTACATCATGCTCTAGTTTTTATATTGGGGTGACCAAGAGAAAATTAAAAAATAGGATATATAACCACCTATATGAGATTAAGCGTGGAAATGAATTAAATGCCTTAGCCATGCATATCAAACTCTGTCCTGGTCATTCTTTTGTATTTAAAGTACTGCAAATTGTTAAACAAAATTCAAGAGGAGGAGACTATATGTTATTACTTGAACAAAAAGAATTATATTGGATATTCAAACTCAAGGCACATGTTCCACCAGGCCTGAATACTTATATAACACTTAGATCTCACCTTAAATTACGGAGATGAATTAAAAACATACTTAGTCCCCCACTAAAGTATCATGACAGAAATAGTTAGTCAAACAATATTTTACATTTCATATAATGTATTACACACTTGCTTTTGTCTAGTTAAGTCCCCCATTCAAGTATCATGACAGAAATAGTTAGTTAAACAATATTTTATATTATATTTTATATAATGTATTACACACTTGCTTTTGTCTAGTTAAGAAAATTTTACATCTTTTATTTTTACATTGGTTGTTATCTCAGTAATTTATGCATCATTATACATGATGATTTATATCTATATTTATCTTGTCTATTTAATATTTATATACAGCTAGATTTAGGTGCTAGATCCTAGGTTTTAATATTGAGAAGTCTTATATTACACACACAGCATTGTTTATTAACTTATATATATATAAAAAAGGTATAATATCAAGTGTATAAATTTTTAAATTTTAAAGAATTTTATATTTCACATTTATATTTTACATTTACTTGTTTAGTATATGCATTTGTTGAAATGTATCTATCCATTTGTTCATTTAGAAATGAATATTTTCATGGCATTGCTACTTGAAGGAATCCAAAGTCACCAATTTTTATTGGTTAATTGATTTATTATTTAATTAATTTATTGCTTGTGATGCTTTTGATGATGATGTTGTTTTATATAAAAGGAATCAACAGTAATGTTTTAACTTATGGTCTGAGGAAGCGTATCTGTTGATAATAAAGCTGATTTTACACTTTATTAAGCCTGTTCGTGGTGAGTTCCAGGTTTTCTCTTTCTTCAGTGACTGTATGATGGTGAAACTAGGTATAGGGAGAAAAACAATTTAGAAAGGAAAGAGTGACATCTAGGGAAGGTGAAAGGAATAGTGTAGGAGAGGGCTATATCAAGATAGCAGCAGTAGTTGAGGAAAGAAGGTGTAGAAGAAAAAGAGAAGGAAAAACAGGAAAAGAATAAGTAAATCACAGCGGTGAGGGGTAGGGAGAATGAACTATTAAAAACACGATTGCAAGTAGCTGAGAGTATCTTTAGCAGGGTGCTCCCAATACAAGAATTAACAAATTAGAGTTGGGATTGTTAAGTAACAGTTGTTTCACAGTAGAAACACTGATGCGTGCATTACTTTTATGCCACAACAGATGGTGCAGTTTGTGATTACAATGTTCCCACTGTGCAGTTTGTGATTACAATGTTCCCACTGTGCAGAGGAGAACCTGTTCTGTTGCAGCAGGGTAATAGCTTCTGGATGGGGTAGGCTTCCACTTAGTGTCTAAAGTTAGGGGAAATTACTTTTATGTCAGAACAGATGCTGCAGTTTTTGATCACAATGTTCCCACTGTGCAGAGGAAAACCTGTTCTGCTGTAGCAGGGTAATAGCTTCTGGAGAGGTAGGCTTCCACTTAGTTTCTAAAGTTAGGGGAAATTACTTTTATGCCAGAATAGATGCTGTAGTTTGTGATTACAATGTTCCCACTGTGCAGAGGAGAACCTGTTCTGTTCCAGCAGGGTAATAGCTTCTGGAGAGTAGGCTTCCACTTAGCATCTAAAGTTAGGGGAATTGACAGCATGCTGCTAACAGAAATGCGCTGTACTTGAGATGGGTAATATCTACTCCAAATTTCTTTAGCAAAGTTCTATAGATCTTTTTCAGTTGAAAATTGCGGTGAGGAGAATGTTAATGGGTTTACACCAAGATGGCAGCATAATCTCACTTCAAAGTGTGTAGCCATTCATTCTTTGTGTACTCAGTCGAGCACATTTTTATACAAGTCAAAATATGTGTATAACTGTCTTACATACAGTTACCTACAACATACAGTTACTCAGTTCTTCCTCAGAGATCCAGTTGTTCATTGTAAAACAACCCTATTTTATGGTTTTATGGGGTAAACAAATGAAAATTATACATGTATTCTTCTTTGCCAAATATCAGTATTTGAAGAGATTGTTTACTGTATAGATGAGATGGTGTGCAGAAATGCTACAGTAATACAAGGGGATGAGTACAATGTTTCCATTTCTGTCTGATACTTTTGTTCAGTTGTACTTCCATGATAAGCACTTTAACTTTACTTTGCAGTATTACAGTAGTCAGTATTCAGGGCTGTTTTTTGTGAGTGAAAGCATTGTACTAATGAACATTAATTGCCTTTTTCAGAGTAGAAGATGAAGACTAAGCAAAATTGTCGAGCTTGCTGGTTGGTTTGGTGTCAGATGTTTGTGATGTAACAAATGACCTAGACAGCACAGAACTGATAATGGAGTCTCCTCCAGGAAGTGTTACTTGCCAGCCTTCAACAATAGTAAGTAAAGCCTCACATTCTGCTATTAGAGTATCACTATGATCCAGGTAAACAATAAATGTGTCTAGAGTACTTGTTTTTTAAAGTTGATGACCTAGAAAACTAGTGTAGATATACCAATATATGACACATTGATTGTCCAAAGATTGTAGAAGACCAGAACCCTGTTGTCTCAATTAAGGATGAAATTCAAAACACTTTCCTATCAGGGCAGGCAGTCATCAAATATCCTACATTGTGCAGGAGTGGTCTGCATGGTGAACATTGGCAGGCTAGCCTATACAACTAAGCCAAAGATTGCTGCCTTTCAATGCTAAAGAAATCTGTGTGATGTCCTCTAGAAAGGCAAATGATATTCCTCCGGGATTTCTCCTGTCATGCATTGTTAGTGTGTGAACATATGCAAAATTATGATAGACCTGAATCACTTACCTTAATGTGTTGTTTGTAAGCCTGAATGGAAAGCAGTGGCTTTTTTGCTGTGGAATGCAGGCAGAAACATTCCTAAGAGAGGTGAACAGTTCCAGAAGGCAGTATTATAGCTAGGGCAAAGTGAGGGGGCAATTGTCCTGGGCATAGTGTGTTGGGGGGGGGCACGATCAGCTGATTCCAATCTCTCTTTAATACTTTACAGGGAAATACAATACAAGGAAAACTACTCATGTACCAACTCTTTTGCTCAACGTTTTCTGGAATTCATAAATTCTAATGCCTTGGATCAACTTATCCACACCACTACCAGGGGCAGCAATATCCTAGACCTGGTCATTACCAACATGGGCGATCGGTGTTCCACACCAGAGGTCAATTCCTCATTGGTCAGATCTGACCACAAGCTAATCACCCTAGACATCCACGTCCCACCCCCACCCCCCATTAGGAAAACCACTGTAAAAAATTTCTCCAAAGCCAACTTCACGCATCTTAGGACAGAAGTGGCAAATTTCACAACACTCATGCAGACGGACAATAGAGGTATGACTGTTGAATCCTACACAAATGTACTTTATAAGCACTTACACGAGTGCATGGATCGTGCTATCCCTAACAGAACCAAGATGATATTCTCCAAAAAAAGGAAGCCAATCTGGTTGTCCCCTGCCATAAACAACAGAAGAAAGAAACTGTTGCAAAAAAGAGTAAAATCCCATGATTGGAGGAACTCCCTGGTTAGCCTCAGTAAGAAGCTGAGATCCCTCATAAAATCCTCCAAAGCTAGTTATGAAAACAAAATCACCACTGATTCTAAAGACAACCACAAATCAATCTATAGCTATGTCACAAATCTCAATGGCAACACTCAGATCTGATCTGAGTTACAGCACAATGACACTACATATACAGAACCAACTGATATTGACAACATCCTGGCAGATAGGTTCAGTGCTAACTTTACCCTCCTCTCACCCCCTAAAGGGCCCATCTCTATAAATGAAGAATGCAAAGTTCCTGTTATCATGGCTGCACAGGTAAAAACGCACTCTCCAAAGCCAAAAACACAGCATCCATGGGACCTGACAACATCCCAGGTTGTGTTCTACATGAACTACAGAATGAACTGGCACCCCCACCTAAGTACCATGTTCAATCATAGCCTCACCTCAGGCTTTGTGCCCACTGAATGGTGCACAGCAACGGTTATCCCACTCCATAAAGGGGGAGCCAACATGGACCCCGGGAACTACTGCCCCATTAGCCTGATGAGCCTGGTCTGCAAGGCCATGGAATGTATCATCATGGAACTTATAAACAAAGACACTGGTAATCTCCAAACTCTGGACCCCACCCAGTTCAGGTTTGTAAAAGGCAGATCATGTCTCCTAAACCTGATAGACTTCTTTGAAGCAGTCACCACGCCATAGATGAGGGTAAGGTGGTTCACACAGCCTATCTTGATCTTGCCAAGGCTTTCAACATCATCCCCCACTCTGGAACTATAGATAAACTCACTAAACTGGGTATAAATCCCTATGTCACAAGATGGGTTGCTAACTGGCTCACTGACAGAACCCACACTGTGAAGGTAGCAGACTCCAAATCCAACTTCAGACCAGTGACAAGTGGAGTGCCACAGGGTTCAGTCCTGGGTCCTCTCCTGTTTGGTATCTACTTCTCTGAAGTACAGGCTAACACAGAAGGTCTTTGGCTAATGAAGTTCGCAGATGACTGCAAACTAGGAGACATAATCAAAACTCCTAACGATGTGGACATCCTACGGAAGGGCCTCACTGAGACAGATGCCTGGTGTCAAAGCCATGGCCTCAAGCTCAATGCCAAAAAGTGCATTGTCATCCCCTTTGGTAAAAACTCTGTACCCATGAACTACCATATAGGTGGTAGTCTACGTAACACCAAAAGTATAAGAGACCTTGGGACACAGGTGGACAGTAGTCTCTCCTTTGATAATCATATCACCACAGTAGTCAGGAAATCCTTCTACATGGCACACCTCATCACAAAAGGTTTCTCATCCAGGAAAAAAGAGGTAATTGTTCCCCTCTACTCGTCACTCATTAGACCCATTATAGAGTACAATGCCTCTTTTGGTATGTACATCACAAGACATCTACAACAACTGGAAAGGCCACAGAAATACCTCAAAAAGAGGATTACCGGCCTCAAACAGATGCCCTATGCAGACTGTCTCAAAAAACTCCAGCTTTACTCCATTGCATATCGCCTACTCAGGGGCGATCCCTGCCTAATGTACAAAGCTATGTCAAACCCAGAGCTGTTGAACATGCTCTACTTAAAGAAATCCCAATCCCTCTGAGCTATATGCTCTAGGGACCTAAACCTTGTCACCACAATAAACAGAACATGCTGGAGGGATAGATTCCTGTCCCAGAGATTTCCCATACTCTGGAACAAACTACCTATCTTATCAAACAAAGCTCCTCATTAGCACTCCAAGAAAAATCTTGATGATTGGATGGGAAAATAGGAAATTCAGCCCATGGATCACTTCTGTGGCTCTGCTCGACAGGGGAACAGGAGAATAGTTTTCTTTGGTGGCGAAAGCCAGGGTACCTTTTTGGCTAGGCTCATATAGGCCTTAGGGCCAGTAGCCTAGTACCTACCTATGAACCTATGAACATTACCAGCTTTTGAAAGATGGTATTGCATTTTCAGTCAAACTTGACACTGTAGTGCTCATGTGTGGTCTAAACTGTTGCAACTGCTTGCTACATTGTAGCAATTAGTTTGCTACAGTTTAGAAGTAAAAAAATGTTTTTTTTTTGTGAACTAAAGCAGGAGCGCTAAGGGTATAAACTGTAGCAACTGTTTGCAACATTTGTAACAAACAGTTTCCTACAGTTTAAAATAATATTTTTTAAATAAAATATGTTGAAGGAGGGTTGAAAAAGGCATTCCTGATGCCAGATTCATGACACCACAACCACCTTTCTCTTGCCCCAGCCATGCAGGTCCCATTTCTGTGCCCTCCCCCCAAGTTCTTCTTTTAAACTGTTTTAAACTATTTGCTACAATAATGTCAGGAAACAACAAACTTCTAACACCAGTGAATCAATGGAGGTAATCACAAAGAGATGGAGGCTTACAGGAAGAAAGACCCAGTTCTCTTCACTTTTGCCATAATGGAAGCATGGAAAGGCTCAGGCAAGATGACCAATCATATCTCTCCTGAAGGGGAGGGCAGTCCACTTATTACATTATCTAGGTAAGATAACCCACAGTGAGGAAGCTTCTAATGCAAGCAAAGCTAGTGAGAAGTATCAGAGAAGGAGAAGAGATGTAGACAAAGGTACAGTTTAGACTAACACATAATACTAGATGACCAGCAAAATGGGGATACTGAACAAAATGCCATGAAGTTTGGAGTTGTTTGTGAGCAAAGACACTTGTGTGATATATTGCATCTTTATTGAAGGCTTTATTTTTCAGTCATTGTGTCATTTTGTTTATTAGTCACATGATACTCCCCAGGTAAGCAGCAGTGGTAGGACACAGCCCATTCATACTTTTATCACAGTTCACATTCCTTGAAGGGGGGGGGGTGAATACTTAAAATAATGCTTTTTTGTAACAGACATCTGAGTCATGGAGATTGAGATGACACTGTGAAGGCAGAAGAATCTATCTCAATGATAGACTCTGGCTTGCTCTAGTCTCATAGGCCCTATTAACCAAGATCCCAATTTTGAGCTAGTTATGTCTCACTGGTAGCTTTATTTTTTAGCTTCCACTATGAGTGGATGAAATTGAATGCATAGAGGATTGGAATCCTTGAACTGCATTCACTGAAAAAAAATCAAACCAAAAAAATTTTTTTAAGTGTTTGTTTGCAGGGGCAACCATTCCTGCACCCCTCAAATGTATATATACAAAATCCACAGTAGCACCAACTCAAAAAAGGGGGAAATCCCACCCTAGAAAGGGCATCACTGCTGGTAGAACTCACTGAAAATGATTTCCAGTGGAGGAACTCCATTCGTTGATGTATTGAATCTCAAGTAACTGAAGCTTGAGAGTTCGATCTTCATCCACTGGTAGGGCAACCATTTTTTTAATGGATAGGGAAAGAGTGGCTGGAGGTTTCAAATCTAGAATACTAAGTGATCTTTGAAGTAAGGACTGGCTACTTATTGTGGTCGGACTCTTGGAAGCTTAGAGACTCAGTGTCAAAAGATGTAATTACCTGGTGGAGGTCATAGGTGTGTTCGCTGGCAGAAGGGTTGAATGTGGTGTAGCTGGGGTGGTAATCTCATGCTGAAGTCAAAGGCCTTGAAAAGCTCAGGGAAGATGCGAAGGTGGCCAGCAACAGTCTTTAAACACAACCATTGTTTCCACTCATGTGACGCACCCTGCCTTATTTAACATAATACAGAGTCTCAGATATAAACCACAGCCATAATGGGATGAGGCCAAGGGAGCAAGCAGTCTTATCTGTCTAGTCTGAAAGGGGATGTAAAGGTTATTGATTATATTTTTAATGTAGGTAGAGGTCATAAGTCCCTATCAAAACAGTAAGAGGAGGGGATGGCTATCTTTTACTTATTCTGGAACAGTGTCATCTATCCTGTTAAGGAATACTTTATAACAGACTTGACTGCCAGGAACCTAGTTTATTTTTCACCAAGAATCTAAATTGGAGAGAAAGGAAGTGATGAAAGTGTGATTAAAATGAGGAGGCTTAACCCTGGTGGATTTATTGGAGAAGAAAAGGGAAAAACATTTCCAGCTCTATTAAGCATTGGAAGATAACAGATGTCGAGCACAAAGGGGGTGGTAGGCTGATATTCTGTATTATCCAAGTATAAGAAAAGGACATTGGCCTTTGTAATGTGTGTCACTCTAACAATTATAGTTCTGCATTTTTTAAATAAAATTGTTAAATAACGGGAAGTGTGACTAATAAAGGACAGAAAATAATCTTTTTCTTTCTTTTTCTGGGGTGGGTCGGGGAGGATTAATTACATGTTACAACTTGAGCCTAACAGGCACACATTAAGTGATGCTTGGAGAGAGAGAGATGCAATGATTAGAGCTGACAGATATCTGAAAGAGACCAGAAACTATTGCAAAGGTAGTTAGAACTTATTCCACATTGGTTATTACTGAGAACTTACTGAGGTTTCATTATATAGAGCAGAAAATGAACATGCTTTCGGATTGGAACAGAACTGCACTAACGGTGATATGTATACATGCATAAATACATACCAATATTTCAAGCATGGGCATTAATGTACTTCTAGCCTGCCAATATACCAAAACACTTGTTCCCATAATAAGTGTCCAGGCTGTTCTAAAAATATTTAAACCAGTGCCTACTTTAATGTAATTTGGTAGTCTATTCTATACATCGACTGATCTCTCAGAGAACAAATAAATATATTTCTCATTCCTATAGAATCCTCTGCATAGGTTGTCTGATGATTCTCTGCTACGTTTTGATAACCCCAAACACTCCCAGAGGTAGTTCTCTCTAAATGCCATATAAACCTGAATAACATCTCATCTTAAATATCTATACGAGACACTATGCAAGTTCAGATATTTTAGTCTTTCATAATAACTTAAATTTTCACATCCATTTCCAATATACTTTTCCCAGTTTAACCATGCTTTTTCTCTTATAAGGTGTCCATATTGTTATTCCATACTAAAATTTAGGTCTAATGTAACTAGCAAACAATGACGTCATAATTTCTGATTTCCTAGACTTTATAAATCTTTTTATACAACCTTTAATTCTATAACTATCATTAACCAATTAGTTGATATGATTAGAAAAAATCTACCCATATACCCAGGTCCTTAAATGAATCTACAGTTTTAATGACTGCGTGCTGTATTAAATATTCACCTTTTAATTTATGTCTTTAAAAGCTCATATGCTTAGCTTTTGTTGTATTTATCAGCATATTATTCTCCTCCTGTGCCCAAATGGTCAATTTAATTAAGTTTTTTTGTAGACATGCCTTATCTGTACACATGCAATCAGTTTACCCAGTTTCAAGTCATCTGGATACAGACTATAGAACACTTCAGATGAAAAAGATATTTCTGAATGATACAATAAAAGCAAGTATGGGCACAGGACAGAGTCTTGTGGGACACTGACTGTAACCAAGAATTTCACCTTTTCACTAGCTGTTTGATACTTGCCATGTCCTATTTGTAAGTCAGCTGTCCATCTTATTAAGCGTAGTTGTTCTAATTAATTGGTTGGTGTTTTGCATGTGACCCTGTAAAATGCTGAAGTTAAATCTATATAAATTACATGACAGCACACTTTTTCATTCATAGCTGTTACTATATTGTTATAGAGCATCATATCATAGGATGATATGAGGTTACTAGGCTATTGGCTGCAAGACCTGTACAAGCCTAGCCATGTTATACCTTTGTTCACTTATGGATCAAGATATACAGTCTATGTTTGTAGAAGAATCTAAGATCAGCACCGGCTGCCCCTGTCTAAGAGGGACATAGGTGAAACCCCCGTGTAAATTTATGGTTTCCCATCCAGTTGTCCAGGTTACTCTTAAATAGGGACATTGAGAAGCTCTGTTTTACATGAATTGGGAGTTTGTTCCATAGGAGTGGCAACCTCTGGGAGACATATCTGTCTCTTCAGCATGTCCTGTTAATAGATTAAGATCCCTAAAGCAAATGAATCTTGTCCCACTGGATTTGCAGATGTGCAGCAGCTTCACCAAGGCAGGGTCTGAGACTACTGTGTAGGCCAGGCACAAGCCGCCTTTAAGCAGTTTATACAATACTGAGTAAAGTGATAGGACCATCACTCTGTCCATGCAGGACATGTGTTGTAGGCCCTGAATTTTCTTGGTGAGAAACTTCTGATTTCTCTTCAGTTGCTTGTAGATGTCTGGTGAGGTACATACAGAAGGGGGCATTGTACTCTATTGTTGGTCTGATGACAGACAAGAACAGGGGAGTTATAGCCTCCTTAGTTTTGGATGCTATACCCTTGCTTATGAGGTGTGCAATGTAGAAGGACTTCCTTAGTACTGTAGACACCTGATGAACAAAATTAAGGCTGCTATCAACTTGCATTAGTAAATCTCGTTTCAGCATATGCATGTTGATATATGGTTTCAAGTACCAACCTTAGTAATTGTGGCAATAACCTATTCAGTATGGGTCTATGTTAAATATTCGAACATCCAAAATGTCGAACGTTACATGGTCAAGACCAAATGTTCAACATTTGGGGGAAATTCTCCCTATCTGCACTGTACGGCGCCGTTGAAGGTTAGTCTCTCAACACGTGAAATTTCGAACGTTTGGTCTCGACCATGCAACATTCAAAATTTTAAGCATTCGAAGAACTGGCATAGACCCTTCAGTAGTACCTTATCCATTATTTTTTCACAACATGAAAGTAGACTTAAGGATTTATATGACTCGGGTTTGTCCTGCTCCCATATCCCTTAAAGACATGTCTTATAAGTGCATGTCTCCCATCTTGAGGAATCTCATCATATTTAAATGCCCCAGTAAATAATAGATATAATGATACTGTAAGTTCTTGCTGAAGTGTCCTCAGGTAATTATTACTAATTCTGTCTCCTTCCGGTGCTTTGTTTGGATCCAGTTTGCCTAGTTCTTTTTCAATATAATCTAATTTGATTTCAGTATCTGAGGTTACCTGGATGTCACTAGGACAACTTATCAAACCCTTTGTGAAGCCAAACTGTTTTGTATAAGATTTTGTAAATACATCTATAGTCTGTTGTCTGAGAATAACTTTTAGAATCGCCACACAGTATGTCATTCTGTATGTCTTTACTCCTTCCACATCTTATGTATCTATACAATGGTTTCCTATTATGTTCAATATCTGTTTATAATTTTTCTTCAAATTTTTCTTGATCTTGTCTCAAACTATGCTTAATTTGTTTGTCCAGCTTGTTTATTTCATTTTTCAAAGTTGTAGCTTGACCTTTTTTCCATTTCTTGGATGTAAGTGGTTATGAACAGAAACAATAGTTACATATGCAAGTTATTTTACATCATAAGACATATTCTCAGCAGTTCAGGGATGGCAGCCTAAACAGAATTTGTTAGGTTTCATTTAGGATAATAAAGAAACTAGACATGTTTTGACAGGTGGCAAGCAGAGGACAAAGATTGGAATGTAGTTATCCTGAAGGGTTATGCAGTGGCTTTCAGTCTGCCTGGGTGACTAAACTGTTTGTAGTTGGGAAGAGTTTCCTAGAGAAAATGAAGGCTGGCCAAAGAGGAAAGTTAGTCTGTCTGTCTGTCTGTCTGACTGTGTGTCTGTCTCAATATCCCCCAAGATGATGTTCCTAGGTTGAATGATTTCAATCCTATGGAAGCAGCTAAAAGTAGGGTAGGTGGACAGTGAAGGGCCATAGAAATTTAACCATCATGGGATAACTCTGTATCAAAGAAAAAGGAAGTATAGGAAAATGAAGCTGTTGAAACAGAAGGATGCTAGCAGGGTAAAATATCTATTTCTGAGGGACATGTAGTGTCTTGATATCTTTGAGAAAGATTTACATTTTACAGTGGGGTGTCTTCATGTTAATGTGTTATCTTTCAGGGTCTCAGGAAACTTAGTGACAAATGTGTGTATTAGAAAGGAAAAGTTCAATTTCAGAACATTTAGATAAAGGTATCTGGAAAGAAGTCTCAAAGACAGAGCAACAAATGTAAATTTCAGGTAAGAATAATAACATTCACAGGAGAGTGCTGTATCAATAGCATATTACACACCCATACGTATTAACATTGAGAAAAGTACAAGCGGGGTCCTAACTGCTGATGCGAATATCAAGTTGATATTTCATGACATGTGATTTAAAAGTATGAGAATGTGCAGCAGGCCTGGTAGTTATTGGGGGAACAATGCAAATTTAGAGGTCACTGGGTGGGAACCCAGAAAGGTGAATATGGCAAGAGTTTGGGTACTTATATGTAATATTAAGAAGCAATGGAAATATGTCAAAGAGACTTGGGTAATGAAGGTCAACAGGACATTTTGGGACAGGTTTTATGGATATAAAGGGCAACAAAGTATATGAGGAAATATTACAGGAAGAGGAGAAAATTTGAAAGAAATCTGGTGTGGATGACAGGGGAAATTGGTTATCTGCGAAAAAAAACTTTGAAGAAACCAAGGCAGTCAACTTGTCTGGTACGACTGTTTATTAATATAACTAAAAACTTAAAACTTAAGCAAGTTACAAAATGTAATAATTCCAAAACACTAAGTGCTTTCACCCATCTCATCAGTGGGTTTCATCAGAGTAACTTCCTTTTAATACACTTCCTTAATATACCCTATCTAATTTGAAATCCACAAATCAGCCTCTTTCATCAAATACTTGTTAATTAGAATGTGGTCATTTAAAATGCAAGCTGTTTAAAATACAAGTTGTTTAAAATTTATGCTTCAAATCCATTCTTGCTTAACACTTGACACGTAGACAAAATCATAACAAAATCAACGCCTTGTTGTACCTATACTTACAAAATATATATATATATATATATATATATATATGTTGTATAAATATGTTTTTTGTATATAAATGTAAATATAAATATAAATATAAATATAAAATATATAATTATATAAATAAAATGCTTTCTTGTCAAATGTTTCATCTCGTAGCGGTGGAACAATAAAATGTATAAATAAATACATATGCGCATCATTTTAAGTAATATATTGTTGTATTGTAGTTAATAAATATATTTAGAATTATTTTATAGAATTTTAAAAAATATATAATTGCATAACAATCTTTCTCCAGCTTTAAAAAATAAAACCCCATTATATTAAGTAAAATGTATGTTTTAAATTGGTTATCTGGTTAAGGTAGAGTGGACGATATGAGACTAACTCACAGACACATCACTGCCACCACTCTTTTTTTTTAATCCCGCTGATGAGGCTTCTCTAGGCACTTTCTATTGTGGCAGATTAAATTCCTGTTTTTCTTCTGAAGTTTGGTTAATTAGTTCATGACCAGCTTTAGAGTGACACATTTGTGGATCTATGGGACAGCAAAGTATTAATACATTTTGGTCACAGGAAATTTGGAGACAGGTTCTTAAATAACCTACATCAGCTTACAGAGAAACCAAAATGATTAGATTTTGGAGAACAGGGACACCAAGAGGTCATCATGTAGAGTTATTCAAAATTGTACTAATGTTTCATTGTTGTAATGTTCAATTCAGGGTTATCATGCAGTCTGAATTATGACTGCTCTTGTAGAAAACACAGTAAATACAATTTTACATAATTAAAAAAAGTAATATTGCAATTCAGGCAGATTTAGGTACTGGTTACCCAATCAGTGTTGTTTAATATGATCAATTGCTTTGCATGAACTTTGTTAAAATGCAGAAATGTGCTGTAAGTACTTACAGGAAGTGATAATTGTGTTGTGCTTTCAAGATTAAACTCTGTTTTCATCAAATGAAACAGCACATTAGAATGCGTAATTTGTTTTATGAACTTTCAGCCTTCTGACATCTTGCATTGCAAGTGAAAAGCAGCAGTACAGGAAATTGCAGTACTACAGTATGTCAACTGATGTGATAAACTCAGAAAAATAACTTGTAACACAATCACCACACTAATACATTTTAACATAAATGCTTTCATTTTAAGAACACTGCTTGAAACTAACCTGGCCAATAGTACATGTTCACTTTTTTCTTCTGTTTTTTCATGCCGACCCACAAAGGTTCTGCTCCATCCCACCACATTGGAAGCAAACTGTCTTCATTAGTGCCAATAAGGAAGGACTTGTTGGTTTTCTCATCCCACATGTAGTTACCTGTCATATGGTGTTCTTCACAGTGGCGACCTATGAACATATACAGTTGAAGTTTAGGTGTTATGGAGATTTGCATAATAAATATATAACAATGACATTATTTTTATGAATTTCCAAGCAACAAATCTGTCTATAAGTAAATGAATGCCCTATGTTTTTTGTTTGAGAACAGCGACAAATTTAAGGTATTAGCTATTCATTCTACAGTTAATCTTTTCTTAGATCTTTTTTTTTTATTTATTAAAATGTAGCAGTTTTTGCAGACAGATCTTTAATGTGACTGTTAACAGGTGTTTTGAATTTCCAGCTATAAATTTACTGGTTAAGCTAATAATATATATGATAGCATATATTACAGATGATCAGATAAGTTGTATGAAGATTTACTCATGGTGATATAGTTTACCCCTAAGTAAAATCAAGAGAATAAATTTGCAAGACCGATAAGTAAATACACAACTCACAATTCAGTTGTGGGTTATTTCTGAATTATGATTTTTATTCTATTTTGTTTTGTAACTTTTCTTTGTATTGATATGGTATGTCAACACTTCTGTTACTACATTTCTGACATGAACTTTGGCTGGACAGGAAAGTCATGAACATGTTAAGGAAGAGAAGCAGCCAATAGGAAAAACATATCATTGGACAGGTGGCAGGAAAAAAGTAATATGCTACTCTATCGGTATGAAAGCATTCTGAAAAATGATAGGCATTTCCCGTTTTAATTGAATATTGATTAGAGATAAAAGAAAAACAAAAGAACAAAAAAAAATATATATATATATATATATATATATATATATATATATATATATATATATGTGTGTATATATATATATTTTTTTTTTTTTTTTTTGATTTATTCAGATGCCTACTGAATTTTTTTTCATGAGTAAGTTTAATGTTTACTTTCAAGAAGAGTGGTTTTAGTCAAAGTCAAAGTAAACTTTATTGTCATTTAGAACTACACAATGGCAACCTAAACGAAATTCCGAGTATCATCTCACCAGAGAGTACATAGGAAGCAAGGATAACAAGAACAAGTATAACATTTCAGCTAAAAAAATATTCAATACAAGGCCCACAGAAGGATAAATAAACCAATATTTTATTTATTATTAATTTTACATTTTTTGACTCGGTTTGTCCGACTGAGATAGTAGCCCTTTTTCAGCAGATGCCGGGGGAGAAAAACTCTACAGAGTTACAATTTAAATATAGTACATTGCAAGAAGATATGGGATAATAGCTCTTAACACATATCAAAATATACAAAGCATTACATTGCATGCAATAGTAAAACAACAGTCTAATAGATTAACCAGTGATACAATAGGTGACAAAACAAATTCAGTAACAATAAGAGTAAGTAGAGTCAAGATAAAGATAGGTAGTGAAGTTATTGAATTAGCAGGTCAGTCACATGGGGGGGGGTGCACTGGCAGGACCAGAGTCCTTTCAGGTACTCTTTGGCAGTTATTTTGAACTGGTTGGGTTGTTTAACAGACCTAATTACTAATGGTAATTTGTTCCATGAGCTTGAAGGATTGAAGCTGTAGAAGTTGCGGCCATTTTTTGTTTTTGGACTGTAGATTTGCAATAGGTCCAGGTCTGAGCTGCGAAGAGGCTTCTTGGGGTATATAGAGAGATAAGGGAAGAGAGGTTAGGACAGAAGGATGGCTGGTATAGGATGTAAGGAATAATCTGAAGTTGATTGAGAAGGACCTGATGAGGACGTTCTCGCCAGTTTAGGTGTTTTAGAGAGAGACGATGATGGGAACTGTAGGTTTGGTGCGCTGCAAATCTGGCCACCTTATTGTAGGTTGAAACCAGCTTTGCTAAGAGGGATGTGTTAAGATTGGTTAGGATTTAATAATAACAATAACACTAATAACAGCAACCCCCCCCCAGACACTCATAAGAAGAATACTGTACATAGCAGCATGACAGAGTAAGATTGCACGTGTTAAGATTGTCCTCGGTTGTTCATCTGCATCAGACAAACAGCAGGTAATTTCATATGAGTAAGAAAAAATATTGCTCTATCAAAGAACAAAAAAGATAAAAAAAAGATATTGCACACTTTTCAGCTGAGCTACGTATTGTGAATGATTACTCACTAAATAGTCAGTGGCTGGTAACAGAGTTTATAAGTCTCAACACTGTTGAGTAGAAGCTGTTTAAGTATCTGGTGGTCCTGCAGTGGATACTCCAATATCTCTTGCCCAAAGACAGTTGTGTAAACCAGCTGCGTGTAGGGTGAGAGGGGTCATGAATTATTTTGGATGCACATTTAATGCTTCTTTCTACGAAGAGATCCTGGATTGATGGTAAGTTGGTGCCCATGATTTTTTTGGCAACTTGCACCACTCTCTGTAGCTTCTTTATTTTTGCAGTCGTACCATTCCCAAACCAAAGTGCAAAGCTGCTAGTGAGAATGCTCTCAACTGCTCCTCTATAGAATCTGGAGAAAACAGTAGGTGGGAGCTTTGCTTTTTGACCCTTCTGAGAAAGTGAAGACATTGGTGTGCTATTTTGACCAACTGTTCAGAGTTCACAGCCCAAGACAGATCCTCCAAAATGTCCATCCCTAAAAACTTTGTAGATTTGACCCTTTCCACCTGTTTACCATTTATCAGGAGCAGTGAGTGTGTTGTTGACCTTTTCCTGAAGGCTATCATGATTAATTTTTGTTTTATTGACATTCAGGTCAAGATTGTTCTTAGCACACCTGTCAATCAATGAGTAGACCTCGTCTCTGTAAGCTCTTTTATCTTCCCCTTTGATGAGGCCCGCAACCACAGTATCATCTGCAAACTTAATGATGTGATTGGTGTTGTATTTTGCAGAACAGTCATGGGTGAGGATGTTGAGCAACAGAGGGCTTAGCACACAATGCTAAGGAACACCAGTGTTGGGGTCTATATTAGATCACCGAACGCTTAGGTAAGCCAACAGTGATTAATCGACCCCATGTAAGCGAAAGTTTACAAAACCAAACTGTCAGTGATTTTTTTCCAAGGTAAAAGAATTGCTGTTCCAAAAAAAAAAAAAAAAAGTAAGCACATTAAAACATGAGATTAAGGGTTGTTACCCACACATGTTTTCTGCGGTCTGTTAGTCAAGAAGTTGAGGATCCAGTTGCACATGAGCTTGCTAACTCCAAGATGTACAAGCTTGTCAATAAGCTGCATAGGAACCACTGTACTGAATGCCAAGCTGAAGTCAATAAAGAACAGCCTGATGTAGTTGTTTCTTCCCTCCAGATGATTGAGTGAGAGGTGCAGTGCCATTGAAATAGCATCTGTAGTGGATTCGTTAGCCTGATAAGTGAACTGTAGAGGGCCGAAGGTGGATGGAAAGTTTGCTGACAGATGCCTTTTAACCAGACTCTCAAAGCATTTCATGACATTTGAAGTTAGAGCAACCGGTCTCATTCAGGCAGGCTGGATTAGCATTTTTGGGGGAGAGGGGCAATATTTGTCACCTTGAAGCAAGAGGGAACTTCACCAAGAATAAGGGAGGTGTTGAAAATATGTGTTAGAACTGGGCATTGTTGGTCTGCACACCCTTTAGGTACTTTGCCCAGTATTTTATCAAGATCAGCAGCCTTGATCTCACTTCATTGGAGTTAAGCCTGAGCACCCCCTCCTCCTGGTTGATAGGTAGCCTTGTAGCAGCCATGTTGTTTTTCTCTTCAAATCTGCCAAAGAAGGAATTCAACCTGTATAGGAATTCAACATTGTCTTCACATTGAGATGACCTGGTGTTATAGTCAGTAATCTGTTGTATCCCTTGCCAGAGACTCCTTGTGTCCCTCATGTCTGCAAACTGACTGTAATTTATTTCCATATTCTCTCTTGGCCTCTTTAATGCCCCCTTTTAGCTTTGCTGTAGCTTCGCTGAGACCCTCCTTGTCCTTGGCCCTGAATGTTGCATTTCTTGCCTTCAGGAGATCATAGGCTTTGTTGTTAAGCCATGACTTTTGGTTTGCTCTGATTGTGATGCTTTGATGTCATTTATATCATCAACACACATTGTTGTAAGCTGTTACTGCTTCCGTGTAATCATCTATGTTCACCTGCTCATCTGACGTAGCTGCCTCTTTGAAAATGTCCCAGCAGGTACTATCAAAGCAGTCTTGGAGGCATTCTAAAGACCTCTCATGTCAGACCTTGATTTGCTTAACTGTGGACTTTCTCTGATCAGAGTTGGTTTGTAGGCTGGTAGAAGCATGATGGTAAGATGGTCAGAGCTTCCTAAGTTTGGTTGTTGTATCACTCTGCAGGCACCTTTGATGTTGGAGTATGCCTTGTCCAGAAGGTCTGCACCCCTTGTAGGAAAATCTACAAATTGATAGTAGTGGAGTAGCACCTCTCTCAGATCTGCTTGATTAAAATCACCAGCAACCACGTGTGCAAAGTTTGAGTTTTTCCTCTGCAGCTCACAGATAGAGTTATAATGATTGCTCAGGGCCTCATTGATGAACGGATGGGAAACAGAAAGTTTACCCCAGGGATCACTTCAGTGGCTCTGCTGAACAGAGGCACAGGGAACTAATCTAAGGGGGCAGCGAAAGCCAACACATTCTGGCTAGGCTTATAAATACCTTCGGGCAGACAGCCAAGTACCTACCTATGAACCTATGAACCTATGAACCTATGAAAGTACATTGATACTTATAACAAGTGGGCTTACGGTACTAATTCATGGAGCAACATGCCAAAAAGAGTACAATTGTTTTAGTTGCCAGCCAAGTTAGACATATGGAGTATCATTTGTATTCCATGCAAAGATCTCTTTTATAGGTAGGCAGTAATATACTGAAGCAATAGAGTCTATATAATAACAACGAATAATCAAATGATCGAACATTGCTATGTCGAACTCAAAAGTTCGAATTCACAACACATCGAACTAGCAGAACAGTGATTTTTTTCCCAGGGAAAAAATCGCTGTTCCCAAAAAAACAAAACACATTCAAACATTGCATAAAGTGGGGGGGCTTTGCCCCCGCATCCCCCTGACGTGGGTGGCTGTGCCCCCACACCCACCCCTACTTAAATATACCAACTCCGAGATCACACTACAGTGCCGAAAACAGCAAAGTGATGGAAGCGGCCAAGCGATTTCTTTCCCAGCGAAATAATTCACTTATATGCCGCTTCGTAATTTTGCGTTTTCGACATTTGAAGTTCAACCAAGACGCATTCAACAAAATGCATCTTTGGTCTTCTGATAGGAATCTAAGCAATACAAACATGCATAACAACTCAATGGTGAGCTAGAGTGTTCACTGATATAATGCATTATGTGATGCAGCTATGTGAATGTCAGTTGGGACAGAAAAAATAAGCAAAATAAGTGGCTGAATCTTTACATAGAGTAGGTGGCCATGAAATTCCAAAGATGATAATAATGATGGAATGAATGGATTTGGCTTTTGTGGGAGTGTATAGAATAGGGAAATAACAGATAAGTTGTTGCTATAATGCCAAGTCTGTTGGGGTGGGGGTGGGAGCTGTCTTGATGGTTGTGATATTCTTCCATTTTCTCTCAGTTTTGCTGTTTTTCCTCTGAAGCTTACATATTCATGGACATTTATACACTCTTCCAGTGCATACAGTGACATTATACACTGAGTCAGAGACAGTGCTTAACCCATGAATGCACAATTTCTTCCCTGACCAGTGAGTGTGCAGATTTCCAGCAGTTCTAAAAATGAAGATTTGGCACATACCTTACAGAAAAATATGTAGATATATATGTGTCCAATGCATACCTCTCAACCTCTTAGAGCAAGAAATATGGGCAAAGCCACAAATAGCGGTGGTACAAAGGCCCAAAAATAGGGACACTTTTAAAATATTGCTCTTACAAGCTTAGAAAGTTGATAGACTAGCAGGTTTTGCATTAGCATGAATTTTCTGAAGGATATAAAGTCTGAAACTCAAATGTCTGCTATTATTTTTTTACTTTAGTCCGTGATGATATGCCATTCATTTTCCAGAAAACTGCAATTTTATGAGAAACAGACCACAAATATGAGGCAAAAATCTGAACATTCTGTGAAAATCTGGACGGTTGAGAGGTATGCCAATCTATAAGGTACTATAAATGGAGCTGCTGAATGGAGGGGCAATCCAAACACATTGGAAAGTCAGAAGGCAACTGGAGTCCACTAGCTGAAGGGATCCATTAGGCATTAATTGATCCTGCAGTTATTGTATCTGTGAAAACTCTTCTTAGTGGTTATATTACTAGGAAAGATCCAGAAATAAAACCATAAGGGTAGCGGTATCCCTAATGCAGCTAAGAAGTAAAGCACAAAAGACCAGGTCATGCATCTCGTCCTTCGAGCAATGACAGGCATTGATGGGCATATCATGTGTGTGATGGATGGCAAACTAATGAAATATAGGTATTGTATTATTAGGGTGTAAAACATGGCAATCCTCCATCTTTCTTTATGCTGCTGGGAATACACATTCTGCACTGACTCCATCTTCAGATGGTTAATTATAGGATGACAATTTTCTACAAGATAGTTGGCTACCAGTGGGTGCAGAGAGCTGCCCACAGGTGTTCAGTCATGTACATGGCATCATGTGGAAATCTGCACAATGTTAACAGGTTTGTTCATTTTGCAAACTGAAGTGATTCAGAATCAATAAAGCGATGAGCCATAATGCACATAATCACTAAGCCCAGAAGACAGTTTTTATATGATATAAGCATGGCAATAAGTCTTGTTTCTCATCACACTGTGGAAAAAAAAACTTTACTACCCTGATTTTGAATCCTGTGACCTGCTAGAACTGAAACTTTTGTTTCTGAGTGATCTATCTCTTTATATAAGGTAAGTGCTCCTATCTACATGTCCACTTATTTGTCTAGGTGTAGCTTTTCATCTGTTTAATGTATGGCCTAGAAGGGATGCCAGTTTGTCAATGCTTCTAAATGTACTGGCGAAAATTGTCTTAAGGTGTACATTGCAAGTCTACTGAATATTGTAGTCTGTACTGTTAAAGTAGGTAGGAGATACAGTGCAGTGGAATACTATTCTAGCGTTGTATGCCTTGCACATGTGTGATTAGTCACCTTTCTATCACTGCTATTGTAATGGTCATTCATTCTTATTAAGTTGCATTATAGTACTTGTTTTGTGCGGGCTATGTACTTACATGCATGCCTGACATTTACTTAAAGATTGTTTGTGGATATAGATATCTCAATATCAGGCACACTTACAGCATAATAGATAGTCTAGTAAAATGGGTAGTGTAAGGATTTGTAAAACTCATGCATATCACGGCTGTTAATTTCACAATTTTCCATACCAACAGGCTATGCCTAAAAAACAGGCCCAGAAATGAGGTTATTCTTCTGTTGGTGCTTTAACTTGGAAATCCAGGTTTACAGATGCTAAGAATGAGGTGTTAGTAGAGACCCTTCATCTTCCTAGTAGATGCATCTTTACAATCCATTCCTCCAACCAATCCTTCCATGACAATTTCTGGCATGAACTTGTTGCCAGTGTTAACACTATGGATGGTCAGGATCACAGGTTATCATATGGTCCATCACAGGGTGACACTTATGATCCATTATGATCCATGCTGCCATCCACAAAGCAATGTACATGGCACAGGAACAGAGGGCACCATGTGGTGGGCCATCTACCAAACCACCCCTTACAGAAATGGAGGAGTTCCTGGCAAATTTTAAATGTGATACCACCTTCACAGTGTCCCACAACACAGTGTTAAATGTCGGGGCAGAGTTGGATAGGCCCCAGACAGGTTCCATAGCAGATACCCCAGGTTTATAGTCATATATGGGATTATCAATAGCTGCAAGCCATCATTATGTCTTAGTCACAAAATGTTTTAATACTTATAATATCTGTTTGGCTTATGGTATAGAGATACTTTGGGATACAAGTTCCATATCCATCTCCACAAGGTATGGCCAGACGTATTGATTATCATATTTTTATAGTTGTAAAGGTATCATTTGAATGTGTAGTTGTGGTGTTGGGTCCTACTTACACTGGATATTTTTTGCTTTTGTGTATTCACAGATGATTCTTTATCTGGTACCAACACTGTTAACTACCCTGTTTGATGGTAAAATATCTGGAGCCCCTGATTATGATGGTGGGGATTACCTGTCCTAATCAGGAGGATGCAGGCAATGTGCTAGATACAGGGAGTATGACTCCAGAATCCACTATTAAGAGTATGGATACAGTTCTATGCCCATGGATACCCATGAAACACAACTATCTGAGAGTGGACAGGTTGATGAGAACACTAGATCAGAGAAGTGTGATGGCCCCAGATCAGAGATGTCTTATCTTTCTCAAGCACTTGTGGGCAGGGGGATCCACATGGGGGGGGGGTCATTAATGGGGCTTGCTGGAAGTATGGTCGCCTTCCTTCTCCTGAGGTCAGTGTGTCAGAAGCTGCCACCCAATGTATGTGCAGAGCCATCACAGAAGCACAGGCTAGTTCCTCCTCAGTCATGGCAAGGATACTGAGGGTGATCCAGGCTGTACATGGTAACTGTAGGAGTGCATGACATGTACATTGAATTCATTGGATGGAATAAATTTTACATTGGACCATGCAGTGTCTTCAATGGGTCATCTGTCAGGGGTGAGGGGCCATCCTCAAGGTTGTCATCTGTTACATTCAAAGATGTTAGGCAACAGGGCCATTGATGACTGAGATTCCAGAAAAGGGCATCCACATGGTCACGGCCATCATCATGGTGGCATATCTGCTAGAAAAGTTTAGTCTAGATCACTCACCACACCAACATCTATCCAAGGTCATGTTATACCCAGTGCAACTCCTGACAGAGCAAGTTCTTATACATAGGAGGCTGAACTTTCTGTTATGCATGCCCTGGACCTGTCCAATAGGCCAAAACTGTCATGGTGAACCACTGAGGCTATGCTGCTGCAGACACATACCAGAAAAAGCCTCCAGCACATCCCACACATCCACTGACCCTGGCTCTTCTACACATCAACCCCTTCCCTAAATCCAGTTCTGACACAACTTATGAAAGTACTTTTTTTTGCTACATTTCAACACTTAAAATACACAAACTTGCACACAAACACCCAGCTTTTATTCATCCCCAACCCTAACCCTAACTCACACACACACACCCACACACACACACACACACACACACACACACACACACACACACACACACACGCATGTTCCCAATTACCTTTTTTTCACATCACACCTCCAAAATTTGCTATCTGCCTCAAGAAAAATGTGTTTAATTATTCTTTAGATATAAAAACGCCTATGTAAACACTCCCGAGCAAAAGCCTTCTGGATTTTGTTGCATACTTGGGGGCCATACATATATCCTCCCATTATTTCCTTGTAATTTATTTTTCCAATCTCTCTTCCAAATATTTTCTAACCTCCTCTGATTGGATTCTTATAATTATCATGCAATATTTTATATGCCCTACTAATTATCCCCTTTTAACAGTAGCAACTTCTGCTCTAGATTGAAATAAAAAGGGCTACCCAAGCAGGTCTGTCACTTAGGACTCCCTTATCCTTTTCTCTTTGCCTATATTATGCCATCAATCTTTGATGGGGAAAACAGTCTCTTACCTGCAGTCCAGGCTTCTTTTTGGCCTCGTCCACTCTATTACCATTCCCTCTCTAGTTATTTACTCCCAATACCTTGGTTCCTTTGCCAGTTTTCTCCAGTAAGTTCCAGCCCACTATTGGTGTGTCTCTTACTTTTTTCTATTTGAAGAAATGCTTAACTAATTTTTGATCCCTACCCCTATTATTCTGTTCTTCTGTCACTCCATATTTTCTAACACTTTTAAACCCAGATAGTAAGCCTTATGAGGTTTTCTGAAATTAATTTTCCTGTCATTCCCATTCTAATCTGTGTGAGTTTCTGTCAAATGCACCCTAAACCAGCACATCTACAGACCCTCTCAAACATTTTCAGTATTTGTGTGAATATCTGGTGTAATTTATCTGATAATGTAATGCAGTTCTTCTACATGTTTACGTTACCACAACTCTCTAATTATTTCCTTACTTCACTTCTACAGATCTTCACTAAAAGAATACGGGGCATAAATAACATGTCCTATGCAGAACACCTCAAAGCTCTATCTCTGTATTTTGTCTCCTACAGGCTGTTGAGTGGAGATCTATGCCTGGCATACAAGGCATTGTTGGAACACACTCTGATGGACTTCCTGCATTTCTGCAAAACAAACAACACCAGAATTACCCATTCTAAAGACTTAAACCTTGCCTGTGACAGAAATAGGACCTGCTAAAGAGACAGGTATGTATCCCAGAGATTACCCCTTCTCTGGAACAGGTCCCCCCATCAGTGTGACACAGAGATTGTCCCTAACCCAATTCAAGTGTAACTTGGAGAATTGGCTGGGGAAGAGGAATTCATTCCTTATTTGTCTCCTTTGTCTCTAATGGACACAGGCAGCCTGCAAATGGTTCATCTCCCAGGCCCCTGCTTGTAAGTGCTTTATTCACCAAGGCCCTGCTTACACTTACCAAGGGTATCAGAACTTGTCAGAGATTTGGGATCCATGGCTAGGCTTAAGAAGGCCCCAGTGGTCATTCACCTAGTAAACACATATGAACCTATGAACCTACAGACCTAATTACAAATAAAAAAACAGTGTGGGGAGGGAAGTATCTGTCTAAGTGGATCCATTTAGCTTCAGTTTTCAGATCATATAAAAAGTTTGTAAGGGCTTTCAGTCTATGATGGGGAAGGGAGTATCTGTCTATGTCATAGCTCTCAACTGCCAAGATTTTTGCAGAATGTCCAGATTTTTGTCTCTTATTTTTGGATTGTTCCTCATAAAATTTATGGATTTCTAGCAAATCATTGAGGATTGAAGTCACTGATTGAAGTCACTACATAATACTAAATAATGACAGAAATTTGAGTTTCAGACTTCATACCCTTCCGAAAATATTTAATTATGTAAAATCTGTCATTCTAGCAACTGTCTAAGTTTATAGGAGTGATATTTAAAAATCTGTCCCTAGTTTTGGGTCTTTCCCCCATTATTTCTGGCTTTGTCCAGATTTCTTGTGCTGGGAAGTTGAGAGGTATGGTCTAAGTGGATCTATCTAGCATCAGTTTTTGGATCATATAAAAGGTTTGTCAGGGCTGTCGGTCTATGATGGGGAGAGGAGTATCGGCCTAAGTGGATCTTCAGTTTTTGGATAATATAAAAAGATAGTGAGGGCTCTCAGTCTATGATGGGGAGGGGAGTATATGTCTAAGTGGATTCATGTAGTTTCAGTTTTTGGATCATATAAAAGGTTTGTGACTGCTCTCAGTCTGACACACTTACTCATCGTCTTAACATTTTCTCAAATGGCCACCATTATCTATGATTACAAATAAAAAGTCTCACTCAGCTGAAAGAGTTTGTTTTGTTGTTGTTAATGAAAAATACCAATCCTGTATGTTCTAAACCTTTAGTCTCACACTGTTCTTAAAATTGTGCTGACAACTGGCAAATGTTTCTGACTTATCTTTACTTCTGGACCTTCAATGCTGCTATCTTAGCTATGAGCTTTGGATCATATTTACTAATAAGATCAGTCTGTAATTTTTTGGGCATTTCTGCACTGCTCCCCTTTGGTTAAAAACATACAATCCTGAAGGAGGTTAAGGCAAGAAGCAAAGTTCTATTCTGTGTTTCTTTTTTTATTACATCAATAGCTCTAGTACAGCAGACAATATAGTCATTATATGTAGACTCACTCTTTACAACTACTTCATTATATAGCCCAAACATATTTAATAAAAAATTGCATATCTCCTATGCTAATATGTTTTGTAAATGTTGTGAGATTTAGAATATATATGTATTATATATGGTTGCCATTAGCTGCAACCTACTCTCTTAGTAAATGCAACTCAGTGTCATTTAGTTATCCCCTTTAATGCAATTCCTACACTGTACTGTATATATGTTCTGTATTGCACTGTACTCTTGTTGTTGTGTCTTTCAGCTTATCCCGGTTAGGGGGTCACCACAGCGTAACTCTGATCCGCTAATGTTTGGTAGTGGATTTTTACGTGCCAAGTTACCAGCCCTGACACACAACCTTCAACGAAGGCACGCCCATTCACGCATGCCTCCTCACAGAAGACACTCTAGCTGAGAATCGAATGGGACAATGTCTTGCTGTGAGGTGACAATGCTACCGCAGCACCACTACAGCGGGTTTTATTGCACTGTACTCTATTATTGTTATTATTATTATTATTACTATTATTATTTTTTTTGCTCTTGGGAGAGCCTATCATTGATGAAAATGACTATTAAGCTAGTTTTCCTACCATGATAGCAAATAATAAACACATAAAGTAGTTAAAAAATATAAGCACACAGTTGTCGGAGAATATCAGTGCCTCTCTGATAATGTGACTGAAAGTCCAACAAACTAAAAAGCAATACAGAGAGGTCGCAGACAGCTACTGAAGATAGTAATTTGTTGAGAAAGTGAGCGCTTTCGTGTCTCTCACAGACACGTCATGAGACATCTGTATTGCTTTTCAGTTTGCTGGACTTTCAGTCACATAAAGTAGTTAACTTATCAATTAATTATTTAAGACATGAATCACTCTTCTTAAAGAGGCATCATAAAATTGCTACAAAGGTTATTGAGTCAACACATTAAATAACCAATGTTTTGCAATTCTACGCAGTAAGCAAGCAATAATGCCTTATGCAATGTGTGTTAATGTGTAATTAATGCCTGCAGTATTGGGCAACTACACCCCTGGAAGGGCGTTAATTGCACATTTACACACCCTGGAGGGCATTATTGTGCTTAGAGAATGGGCTGTCTGTAAAATTGTTGTGTTTTACCTGCTTATTTATTTTTTTAAGTACTATATTATTTTTTATATAGTTTTAATGTAAAATAGTTCCTCCGCCTAATGTTTCAAACTTGATGTAGTATATGTTAATGGTGTTGGAGGAAGGATTTTACAGCAAACATATATAAAAAATAATATAGTGCTTAAAAAATAATAAGTAAATAAAACACAACAATTTTACATAGAGCCCATTCTCTCTCTCTCATACACACATACACACTCATTTCTGCTTTCACACACACACACACACACACACACACACACACACACACACACACACACACTGGCTCCTCTGCTTTCATACACACATTTATGCACACAAGATTGCTCTCTCCCTCTTTCTCAATCTCTTGCAGAGTCTCTGCTGCCTTCATACATGCATTCACTCACACAAGATCACTTGCTTTCTCTGTCACTCTCTCCCACACACATACACATGCGCACACACAAACAGTCTCTCCCTTTTTATATTGTTTTACATTTTATGATCACTAAACAGCAGAACCACTGCTTAGTGAGTGTAAAATAATGGTGGCTATTAGCTTTTTTTCCAGTCCGAGCTCCATGGCACCTTGATATGCTGCCGTGAAATGGTGGACTTGTTTGTCAGTATGCATTACTTGCACATTAATACCCTGCTGGAGAACGTTCGTTCTCCAATCAGGGTGTTGATATACAGTTTGTCCATTGTCTAAAAGTAATATAAACAATCGTCTTCTTCTTCTTTCGGCTTTTCCCGGTTAGGGGTCACCACATCGGATCATCTGTCCACTCATGATTAGCAGTGGAGTTTTTACGGTGCACCACTGTGGCCGCCCTAGTGTACGTAAACATCCATAAGAAAATAAACTATAAACAAAGCTCATTTTTTTATCTTATCCCTGACTATGGCCTTAGTGACCTAAGTTCAGTTTCTCTTCCCGATGAACTTCTATTGTCATGTTTCCACATGTTGAGTGATTTCTGGCATCTTCTACTTCTTCATCCAAGTTTCCTGCTTGTCACACTTTCCCCTTCATTCTTGAAAGTCTGCTTTCTTCTTCTGTGCCCAATTCTACACAGGGTAGGTGAACACTGACCTTTTCTGATTGCTAAAGTGCTTCATCTTTTCCTTTTTTAACTGCTCAGATTCTGATAATGTGATCACTCTTCCTCCAACAGTTGTCTTCAGTCTTCTGCCACTATAAATGTTGCAGAATTTGGTAGGTATAATTTATTCCTTTTTTTGTCACATGATCAAAAAAGCTCCAGCTTATCAGAACTTTCTAACAGCTTCTTCTAACTTCCTGTTCTATTACCATCTGAGATTGGGTGATCACCCATGACCCAATGATCTTATCCTTGCTGCTCAATGTACTTAAAAATGTAATTATCACATAAGGCTTTACAGTAGTCCTGGAGCATTTTATAATGCATCTCATTAACTCTAATTCCTTTTATTTCCACTGCTGTTCACAGAGTCACAGAATCCACTCTTTATAATATTTGTATTCAAGCACTTGATAATGCAACTTTGTTCCAAGTAATCTAGTACAACTAATTTCAAAACATGCAGAACAGTGTTAAATTAATTTACACCAATAAAATGCAATGAGTAAAATGTGGACATTGCTGCAACACAATTTAAAGTTTGTTTGTTTATTTCGGCTTTTCCCGGATAGGGGTTACCACAGCGGAACTCCAGTCCGCTTATGATTGGCAGTAGATTTTTACGTACTGGCTTGCCGGGCCTAACGCACAACCTTCAACGAAGGAACGCCCATTCACACATGTCGCTACACAGAAGACGCTGTAACTGAGAATCAAACCGGCAACATCTAACTGTGAGGCGACAACGCTACTGCAGTACTAACAATAAATACTTACTGCTTAAAGTAATATTATCCCTGAATTTTAAAGACACACAAGAAGCATGAATAATCGCTGTTTCAGAATATTTGTCACAAAGCTGCATAAGTTATGATTCTCGTCAGTATAAATGTACACAGCAAGCAGATAACTATTATGAATTATCAAATGATTGATTTTTGCAAATTTATTTATTCTTGAAATGAAGGGAGAAAGAAAAACTGAGTGAAAAATAAAAATATTGGCATAGATTAACATATGCCAGTGCACATTGTAAAGTAAAGTGTATAACCTTTATATATTAATGAAACATGGTACATTTCATTGTGGATTGCTCTAAGGCTTATCTCCTTTCTAGGCATGTATGAAGCAAAAAATAGGATAATATTTTTTCCTGCTTCCTTCCTCTGATTTTTCCCATTATCTAGCTCCTTTATAAATGTTTCCTGTTACAATACAAATATTTGCATCCTATAGTGCTTTCCAATACTCCTTATAGAATGGACAGGGCTTTATTTATAATTTCTTGCACATTATCTCCTAGTTCTTAGCACTTTAACTCTTTGGATGTTTATTTCTCCATTAGGGAAATGTATAGTCAAACAAGCTTTTAAGCTTAAGAAAACTGCATTATGAACTACGTTATTCCTTCCATTGCAACACCACTCAGGAAATATTATACTTCTGTGTTATGTTCTAGTTAGGTGTTAAACCCATTTTGAGGAATAGTACTGTTACAGTGCTAGAAATAAAATCTGCTTCTTCAGGACAGTCTGTGATATATTATCAGAAAATGTGCAATTACTTTAATTTCACTACTTGATCAGCACATTCACCATGCTTTCAGAACAATTGGCATTAGACATTACTCTGAAGCCTTGCTAGCACAGATTAATGGAGCATATGCTCCTTTGTGTACGTGTACATTTGTATTGTCTTTGTCAGCAGCTTCAGAAAAATGCACAACAGACATATGCCCTTTGCCACAATAATTTATTTATTTTATTTATTGAAATTTGATTACTGGGAAAGTCTGAAAGAATAACTGCCCATTTTCAGCAGAGGCACAGGGAGAAAATCTCCAAAGTGTAACAAAAACATTTTAACAACAATAATTTTGCAGCCTTTAAAATAATACAAAACATCTACAGTTGAAATAACTATACCAAATTATACATAATGTGAAAACATTAGTTCAGAACAGAGATCGTTTACATGAAAATGATTTATTATTTAAAGAAATTTTGACTGGCTTACAGAAATTAAATGTAAACTAATATAATATAAATAGGAATTGCAATATGAAGTAAGAGAAAAACGGGGATACGACATGTTAGACAGAGAGTCAGGGGAAAGAAATTGATTGAAGTAAGGAAGTGAGTGAAGAAGGAAGATTAATATAGCAATAACCCATGCCTGGGTGTGGATAATGCGGGATTTACCCACGGTTGGCGTGGTTTGGTCCAAACAAAGACAACCGTGGGTAAATCCGCATTATCCACACCCAGAAGTATTATGACATTATTTAAGAAAAGAAATAATTACTTTTCTTAAATAATGGCATTGTATAATGCCTCTTTGCTGCCCTTCCGCAGCTGTCTGGTATCATCAGTTCTGATGTACTGTGCATGCCTCGCGGTACATCAGAGTAAAGCAACGGAGAAAGCAAGATCTCCGTTGCTTTTTAGCTATGTTAAATGGGTTTAACATAGACAGCTTTTAAAATAAGCAACGGAGATGTCCGTTGCTTATTTTAGCTATGTTAAACCCATTTAACATAGCGAGACAAAAAGCAACGGAGAAAGCAAGATCTCCGTTGCTTTTTACCTACTTCACACGCTATGTTAAAGGAGTTTAACATAGCAAGACAGGTTTAAAAAAAGCAACAGAGATCTCCATTGCTTTTTTTAAACCTGTCTCGCTATGTTAAACTCCTTTAACATAGCGAAGAAAGTATTAAAAACTTATACTAATGGAAAAGTCCGGGACGGACCTTTTCCATTAGTATAAGTCAATTAACACAACGCAGCTGGCCAATCAGTGTGCACGTTTTGGAATATTAATGGGGGGTCATGGTATAATGAGGTATAAGGTATGAACACATATGTGTTCATATTTAGGGATATAGTTTATCCTGGGGTTGAGCAAGAACAAAGCCTGATTTTGGCTAGGAAGTCTTTCAGAACAGTTTTAAGGACTGGTGGGAGGGTATTGACCTGGTACCCTGCAGATCTGATACCTTTATGGACCGAAAGGAGTTTTTGGTCATTGGATTATAATGACTGAGTGGGAGCATAGTTGTGTGGAATGGTATCTCGTGCTGGACAAGCAGATGGATGCTAAATAATTTTATAGGTGGTAAGAGTCTCTGTATATGTTAGTTGATGAGGTAGTTCTAACCAATTTTTCATTTTTAGTACTATAAAAGGGTGAGTTCTGAGACCATTTGCTACAAATTTAGCTATTTCATTATAGCATAATTCAGGATTTGCTTTTTTGTAAAGCTTGGAGGTTAAGGATAGGAGTGAGAAGAGGAGGTAAGTGGAAGTGGTGGTAAGTTTAGTTTTAGTTATGCTGGTGAGAAAGTTTTTGCCTCTCTAAAACATTTCTATTTTTTGGTGATTTTTTTTAATGCAATTCTATAAATGTAGGTCAAATTTATGATTATCATCTCCTGTTATCCCTAATAATTTGTAAGCAACTTTGATGGTTGCATTATTAAGAGACAGAATTAAAAAATGTGTTTTTTTTCATGTAGAGGGATTTGGTGAAAATAAGAATAGTTTTTTTTTTTTTGGGGGGGGGGGGGCGTTGAGCATGAGTTGTGAATTACAAAGCCATGTTTCAGTGGCTGTTAAAGCTTCTTAATTAGATTTTTGAAGATGTACCAGGTTGTCAGATGTGCATATGACTGTGGAGTCATCTGTGTGTTGTATTAGGGAGGCCTGTTGTGTAGATGATGTGTGGTGGGTGAGTGTTTATGACAGTGTTAAAGAGGAGGGGACCAATGATTGAGAATTTTGGTACACTGATGGTGACTGAGAGGTATGGACAGAGGATGGAGTGGCATTTTAATGACTGATACCTATTGAACAAGTAGCTTTTGACCCCTAGTATGGTGGGCTGAGATAGACCTAGTGAGGACATGTGACATAAATGTTTGCCGTGACATACTGTGTTGAAGGTTTCAGAAAAGTCTAGAAATAAGGAGGGGACTAGGTTGCTGTGATCTCTAGCTTTATTGACAGCAGTTATAAAGGTTGGAAGTGCAGTGTTAGTAGTATGTGATGGATGGAAGCCATGTAGTAAAGGAGATAGGAGTTCTTCCTGCAAGAGATCTTTTAACAATTTTTTTAATACATTTTTCAAGTATTTTGGAAAGGGGGGATAACATTACTATAGATTTAAAGTAAGTGATGTTGGCTGAATGTCCTTCTTTGTGTAGAGAGATAATGTGTGATTTTTTTTATAGAGAGAGAAAGAATAGTTGTGTAAAATCTTACCATAACCATAGATGTCCTTCTCTTCTATGTTGCAGTATTCCTTACATACAGGAAGTCCTCCGCCCAAGCAACCCGACATCTGGCCAACATGCAGCAGCTTTTAGCTACTGCAGGTACATGGGATGTCACAAATATGTGCTGGCAATGTCAGCCATAAAAGGACGTCTGCATGTACAACCCTCAGAACTGAAACCCCACAGTAGAAACACCAGAGCAAAGGACAAATAATCTGCCATCCATAAACAAAGCAAGGTATAGGGGGGAAGGAGGGAGAGCTAGAACACACAACATAGAAGAGAAGGACATCTATGGTTATGGTAAGATTTTACACTACTATTCTATGTCCTTCTATTCAGTGTTGCAGTATGCTTTACATATGGGAGAATATCAAAGTTTAGTAAGAACCCTTGGAGGAGGAGCTTCTACAAAGCTATGGAGAATTGCTCTAGCAAACCCTGCCCTAGATCTAGAAATGCAATTCAACTTGTAATGTTTGGTGAAAGTATGAACAGGGGACCAAGTAGCAGCCGCTAAAATGGTGTTAGTATCTAAGACTTTAAAGAATGTACCTGAGGAAGCCACAGAACTAGTGGAGTGAGCCTTAACAGGAGCAGGAAGAGTCTTACCATGAAATACATAACAAAATAAAATTGCCTTAGAAATCCAAGAAAAAATTATCTGTTTACAGACAGGCAAACCCAGAGCTCTGGGATGAAAAGAAACAAATAGCTGATCAGACTTCCTGATAGCCTTAGTCTTACCCAAATAAAATCTAAGTTGTCTATGCACATCCAAAGTGTGTAAAATCCTCTCACTGGAGGATTGAGGAGAAGGGAAGAAGGTAGGCAATTGAATAGCTTGATTAAGAGACAACTCATTCACCAACTCCGGCATAAAGGAGGGATTAGTACTTAAAGATACCCTATCCTTGTGAAAGACAAGAAAAGATGGAGAAAATATCAAATCTTGAATCTCTGAAATCCTCCTAGTAGAAGTTAACGCTAGCAAGAGAATTGTTTTCCAGGTACAAAACTTTATGGAAGCTGAGATCACAGGTTTAAAAGGGGCTACAGTAAGCTTCTCTATGACATAATTCAAATCCCTAGGAGGCAGAACTGGTTGGTTTCCTGGGAGCCTTAATATGAAACATGACTGTAAGAAAAAGTTTTGCTTCCAGTCTGGAAGCCAAAGGTGGAGATAATGGCAGACAGGCAGAAATGGCTGACAAGTGAACTTTCACTGAAGAATAACCCGAATAAGTCTTAAGTTACTCACACAAGTAAGAAAGACTACTGAAAATGGATCCAGATTTCAAGAAAGACACCAAATTGAAAATCTCTTCCATTTGGATAAGTACGATTTCCTAGTATTGGGTTTCCTGACCTCCTGTAGAACTCTAAGCATATCCTCTGAAAAATGGTATCTGAAAGGAATCAAAAGTTGATCACCTACAAAGTCAGTTGTAAGATTGACAGATGTGGATGAAGCAGAGATCCCTTGTCCTGTGTGAGAAGGTCCACTCTGTGAGGTAACTTGTGATGATTGCCCTTGGCTAAATGCAGACGAAGAGGGAACCAATGCTGTCTTGGCCAAAAGGGAATCATCAGCAAGAGTTTTGGTTTGCCCTGCTGAATTTTGAGCAGGACCTTCTAAGCCAGATGATGTGGGACTTTGCACAAAATAGAGGAAGTTGTCTGTTCAGAGGGGAGGCAAAAAGATCCAGTAGAGGAGTACCCCACCAATCGACCAAGTCCAGAAACACATCCCTGTGAAGCATCCATTAGTGGAACTGAGTCATGGACCTGCTTAGTGTGTCTGCCACAATGTTTTGGGTGGATGGGATGTAAACCACTTGAAGAGTCACATTTTACTGAACTGCCAAATCCCATGTCATGAGAGCTAACCTGCAAAGAAGGTAAGATTTTGCTCCCCTACTTGTTAACATAGCAAAGGATGTGGTGTTGTCTGTAAACACTTTCAGAGGGACTGGATGAAAAAGAAGATGAAAAGCCTGTAGAGCTAGAATAACAGAACTCATTTCCTTGATGTTGATACACTCTTTTCTTTGTAAAAGAGATCAAAGGCTCTGCAACTTCTCTGACACAAAAGTTGCCCCCAACCTATTTCTGAGGCATCTGTGAACAACTCTTGAGGTGGACAGGGTCAGGTGAAGAGGAAGTCCTGGATTCAGAGAAAATTGTTGAATCCACCAAAAGAGTTCAGATTTTAGGCATGAGTGAAGAGGGATCACAAACTCCAGATGGAGAGCATGCTGCATCCAAACTGATTTTAGGTACAACTGAAATTTCCTTATGTGGAGTTCTGCAAGATGCAGCACGGGCATTGCGGATGCCATAAACCTTAGAAGTCTCAGAAACTCGCTGGCTGTAATGGAGGAGAGAGGCAGAAGGTTTCTGAAGAATGAAGTGAGGGACAGAATGTTTTCTGGTGAAAGAAAAACCATCATGAGGTCTGTTCTGAACCTGCACCCTAGAAAAATGTGACCTTGTACTGGGGAAAGAAAAGATTTTTTGAAATTTATGGTGAACCCCAGACTTTGCAGGAGAGAAATGGCAAACTGGAAGTTTTGAATCAACTATTCTGCTTGACAAGCCAGAAAAAGAAGATCGTTCAGGTATGGATATATCTGAATTCCCTTGACCCTGAGAAAAGCAATCACAGGGGCCAAGCACTTTGTGAATACCCTTGTTAAAAGTCCAAAAAGCAAGGCAGAGGTCTGAAAATGCAAAGAAGCCACCCAGAAATGTAAAAGTTACCTGTAAAGAGGATGGATGGGTATGTGAAGGTAGGCATCCTTGATGTCTAGACAAGCCATGTAAGACTGAGGAGGAATCAAAGGAAACAAAGCCTGTAAAGACAGCATGCAGAAAGTTGTTTTTTTTAGTTAAGAGTTTAAGTAAGATAGGTCCAGAATTGGTCTCCAAGGGCTGTCATTTCCAGGGAGAAGAAACAGTCTTGAGTACAACTCCCTGCCTGTCTGGTCTATTAACACATGTTAAATTGTGCCTTGAGAAAGTTATTCCCTTATAACCTGTGGAAACAAAGTCAACTGGTTTATAGGGGGCTGTGGAACACCCGTGAAAGGTGGAAGATTTTTCCAAGTCATGAAATATCCTTGTTGGATAATAGAAATAACCCAAGAATCCTGAGTTATACTTGCCCAAGCTGGAAAAGAAAGGGATAAACAAAGAAGAGTAAGACTTGGAAGAGGTTGGTGATCACAGAGTATTTGGCCTGGCTGGAAAGGGTTGCTGGGATGAAGGGCCAGAACCAGTAGTCTTAGACTGTGGAGGTTTTTTTGCATTTTTTTAGATCTGGGAGGAGAAGCAGAGGAAGAAGATGGACACATCTGCCTCCTAACAAAGGAAGTCTTGGTGGAAAAATTTCTGTGGAATTTTGAAACAGGAGACACAAAATGGTGCTTCAAATCTTGAAGTTCCATTCCCTTCTCTTGTAAGGACTGAAATAAATCTGCAGCTGCAGAACCAAAAAGAGAAGAATTATCCAGAGGTGCATCCATCAGTTTTGCTTTGATGTCATCTGTCAAAGGTTGAAGCCTCAACTAAGAGTGCCATCTAAGGACAGAGCTAGAAGCAGCTGCTCTAGAGGATGCTTCAGCTGCATCATACTGCATTTAATTGAGTGTCTAGCCACTTGTGAAGACGCTGCTAATAGATATGTAATCTGATCTTTTAGGTCAGAGTCTGGAAGTTGTGAAAGAGCTTGAGGGGCCTGTGAATGCAGGGCCAATGATTACCTGGACATGTGTGTATGACAGTTTATAGCTCCAATAGCCAAACTGGAAGAAGTATACATTTTCTTACCAAGTCTTTTTTTAATTTTACTCTCCTTATCTGAAGGAAGAAGCTTTGAAGAAGGTGACAACCTAGAGGACCTGTCCAAAGCAATGGGTACTACAGCTGGATCAGCTGAAGGACACTTAAATAGGAATTTTTAACCATCAGGCACTTTGTACAACCTGTCTGACCTTTTAGGAGAAGGAGCCTGTGAATCAGAGGTCTTAGAAATACATGCAAAAGCATCCAAAAATGCTGGCTAAACAGGAGGCACAGCAGAAGGAGAAAGAGTTTCTATCTGTAAAAGGTCATAATACCTTTTTTGCTCTTCTGAGCTCTGTGAGCAGTCACATTTAAATAATTTTCTCATTTTGTTATGGTCTTCCCAAAAAAATCTCTTCTACTGGGAATCTGCTCCATTAGACTTCTCCTCTGGAGGAGCATATTCTAAAAGGGAAGTAATTTGTGTAGAGTATGCCAAGGAATCCTCGTCAGAAGAAGAATCATCATCAGATAATTCTTGTTCCATAACCCATTTAACAGAAGAGGATGTGAAAGAAGGAACAGCAACAGCAGTGGAAGGCTTCAGAGCCATCAATGCCTTAATTAGCCCTGAGAAAATGTATCCCAGTCAGACTGTGGAGAGGAAGGGTCTTGAGAATGTTTGTTTTTCTATTTTTTCATAAAATGCATTTCTGCATGATGAGTTGAGGGAGAACCTGACATAGGCCTGGCTGCTGTGGCTGACTCCAGAATCTGTTGCCTTGCTGGAGTAAGAGGTACATCCCTGGGACCTTTAAGCACAGTAAGCCATGGTTCCCCTTGTCTGTCTGAAATGGGCAACTACATTGCCTCTGAGGACATGCCAAGATTGGATTCTTTAATGGCTTCTGAAGAGGTACCCATCAATGATCCGGACCCAACCTCCGAACATAACAATGGGTCTTCACTTACCTCAAGGGATACATTGATGGAGAGAGGCACAGCCAAAGAGGATTCAGGCCTTGGTTTACTGACTTTCCTCTTCAAAATCAGCTCAGCCGAAGGACCCACGGAACCCTCCAGAACGTCTTTAGCTAGTCTTTTAATTCATTGATTCTCTAAGTAAAGATTCAAAGCTGAAAGTCAGCTTTGGAATGTTTTTGGGACAAACATCCAACAAATGGAACAAGAACGATGGTCATGACTGGGGTCTAGACAGAAAAGACAAAGATCATGGGTGTCCTTATATGGAATTTGCCTTCCACATCTACACTTCCCCCTTCCTAGATGACATGAACTACGCAAAGAAGGCAGTAGCAAAGAAATAAATCCAGAGTTGGGCTCTTACCAGAAACCTCCAACAACCAATGAAATCAGGCAGCAGACCAATCTATGAGTCAAGCATTCCAAATGGTAACAGAAAAGTTATGAGGATTGCACGTGCAGATGTCCTTTTACTGCTGACGTTGCCAGCACATATGTGTGATGTTCCATGTACCTACAGTAGCTAAAATCTATTCTATGCTGGCTGGACATCTGGTCACTTGAGCAGAGGACTTCCCTATGTAAAGAATACTGCAACACTAAACAGAAGGACATCATGAGATTCCTGGATTGACCTCTTTACAAGGAGTGAGACAGAGTAGACAATGCCATTGTCTGCTGCTTGGAAGGCCATCAGCTGAAGTAAAGCATGGTTTGAGTTTAAGAGTAGTTTTATATAGGATGTGAACACAGGTTTGAAGATGAAAGTGAATATGGTGATATTTGGCTGTTGGGCAGGGTTGGGATTAGATATTGGGAAACCCTTGCTTATGAATGCTATACCATCTATAAAATAAGAGTTGAATTCTGTTGCAGTTTCAAATGGTGCGTTATTGGGAGAAGGGTTAAGGTAGAGTTTTTGGCTGGGATGTTAGATTTCTTTAATGGCTGACCTGAATTTTTTGGGGTTATGTTTACTATTGTTCTGAATGATATTATAGCATATATTTGATTTTTAGTAAGATTGTGGTGTAAGAAAAAAGAGCTACACTCAAAGCTGTTAGATACACTAAGTATATGTTTTATTTTGCCCAAGCACATGCGGGTTTTTCACTGAGTGGGAGGTGTATAAAAGTGTAATGAAACTATTAAAATGTATATCTAAAGCATACTTTTCAACTGTTCAGATTTTGACAGAATATCTAGATTTTTGCCTCATATTTTTGGACTATTCCTCACAATTTTTTTTTTTTGGCAAATTACTGAAGGCTGAAGTCACTAAATATTGACACATTACCTGATATTCTTTTTTTTTAAATGCCATTATTGAATTACAATTTGTGACATAGGCAAATGTACATTTATCTCTGTTACAATATTCACTACTTCTAATGTAGTTGGTTTAGATTTTGATTTCCATTTTCTAGTAATTGCTTTTTGGCTGCCACCATAATAAGACACAGCAATGGTCTTACCATGTTTAGGCAATTCTAATTCTGTATCATACCTCAGAAAATCATCTTCCTCATCACACCAATCTGCTCACCCAGCATCTCTGACAGTGCATCCTGCAGGGAATCCTTAAAGTCCACCAACCCTCCGCTCTCCCAGTAAATATGTTCTTCCCCATTACACCTCCAACATTTGCAGTCTACCTGAGGAAAAATTCACTGGAGTCTACTCGAGGTATAAAAATATTTATGTAAACATTTCCAAGCAAAAAAACATAAATCTTTTAGATTTTGTTGCATATTTGAGAGACATACATATATCCTCGCATTGTTTTGAATTGCTTATCCAGTCTCTCTTTCCAGTCCTTTCTAACCTCATCTGACTGATTCTTATAGTTATCATGCAATGTTTTATATGCTGTACTAAGTATTCATTTTTAATGGCAGCTTCTGTTCTAGATTCTACTAAAACCTCTACCAGTCCTGGTCTTTCATTTAGGACCCCCTATTTCCTTCTCTTTGCCTATACACTGATATCAATCATTTATAGGGAAGGTAATCTCTAAACTGCAATTAAAATAAAGTCTTGGCCGCTTCCCATTCTATTACCTTTCTCTCTCTAGTTATCTGCTCCCAATACCTTGGTTCCTTTGCCAGTTTTCCTCAATACATTCCAGTCCCCTCTTGCCTATTGTCTATATCCCTAATTGCAGTCATCCCTATCGGCAGACTCTCCTTTTTCCATTCCCGTGTTGGCTTAGTTCTTAGAACATTTTCTGCTTCTTTATGGATATAATATTCTGTATGATTACTGTTATTCTCCTTAAAGGCCTGCATCCAAAATCCCAGCTTCTCCTTGTTTCTTGAGCTTCCCCTCTGTTTCAACATCATCCCTTTCCAATTTGAATTATAGCTTTCTGCTTGTGTTATCTGTAGAAGCCTTAACTGTGTAGCTCTGAAATACCCCTTCAAATTGGGTAATCCCAATCTGCCCTGTTCTACTGGAAGAATCATCTTGTCCCACTTGACTCCTGCTGTCTTCCCCTTCCAGATAAAGACCTTCAGCTCTTTATTAACTGCTACCTACATCTTCTCCTCTGGTTGATAAAAATATGCCTGACCTGTGTTTAAGACTGAAGGGAGTGTATAAGACTGAAGGGACTAAAAACAGGACAAACAAATAAAATAGGGCATGAAGGACAAACACGCCGGCAGCAATGAGATGTTGTACCTGGACTCTCGATTTCCTCATCGGCCCTAGATGGTGGGTTAGGGTTAGCCCAGAGAGGACTAAGACAGGCCAAATAGACACAATGAATGGGGTCAGGACCTGGGTCAAAAATGCTGACTTTTTTACCCATATCATTGATGACATTTTGGATGATTTATTACCATGCCAATGGACCAGATAACCCACTGATTTTAATGTACTATAAAATAATTCATTTATGTGGCACATCAGAAACCTTTAAACATAAAGCCACTATGCCCTTCACTATCAGCTACTCAAAGATGAGACCGGATGTACATTTACAAGTTAGCTTCTGTATTATATTATGATGTAATATCCTTTCTAAACATCTCAATTATCATACAACTTCCAGTGTGCCTTATGTAGTCTGGAACAGATGTGTTTCTTGACAGGTCAGTACCAAAATGGACATATTCACTCCCTGGCCTTCATCTGCTTATTGTTCCTTTTATAAAAGATACCATAGGCATTAGGTTGTCAGATTACTTGTAAAGATGAGATTTACATTTCTTCTTCTTCCACATTACAAATATTCTGACAAAAATAGCTACCAAAAATGGTGGTAATAAATGCACAGGTAAGAGTGGCATGCAATTATTGTTTATCCAATTGTTTCACTGTGGTTTCTGATTAAGAATACCAGTCTTTTATCATTGTATCATTATAACTGCTGTTTACTGCTGTCTTTCATAAAAATAAAGCTATATTACTCCTCTATCATTGCTGAAAAGGACTATTAAGCCAGTCTTCCTACCATGATAGCAAATAATAAACACATAAAATAGTTAACTTATCAATTAACTATTCAAGAAATGAATCACTTTTCTTAAAGAGACATCATAAAGTTGCTACAAAGATTATTGAGTCTTAACAGAATAAATAACTTAACCAGTGCTTTGTAATTCTATGCAGTTAAAAGCAATATAAATAGTAGTGTATGTAAACATCCATAAGAAAAGAAACTAAAACAAAGCTCATTTTTTTATCTTAGCCCTGACTATGGCCTTAGTGACCTAAGTTCAGTTTCTGTTCCCGATGGACTTCTATTGTCGTGTTTCCACATGTTGAGTGATTTCTGGCATCTTCTACTTCTTCATCCAAGTTTCCTGCTTGTCACACTTTCCCCTTCATTCTTGAAAGTCTGCTTTCTTTTTCTGTGCCCAATGCTACACAGGGTAGGTGAACACTGACCTTTTCTGATTGCTAAAGTGCTTCATCTTTTCCTTTTTTAACTGCTCAGATTCTGATAATGTGATCACTCTTCCTCCAACAGTTGTCTTCGGTCTTCTGCCACTATAAATGTTGCAGAATTTGGTAGGTATAATTTATTCCTTTTTGCTACCTGATCAAAAAAGTTCCAGCTTATCAGAACTTTCTAACAGCTTCTTCTAACTTCCTGTTACCATCTGAGATTGGATGATCACCCATGACCCAATGATCTTATCCTTGCTGCTCAATGTACTTAAAAATGTAATTATCACATAAGACTTTACAGTAGTCCTGGAGCATTTTATAATGCATCTCATTAACTCTAATTCCTTTTATTTCCACTGCTGTTCAAAGAGTCACAGAATCCACTCTTTATAATATTTGTATTCAAGCACTTGATAATGCAACTGTGTTCCAAGTAATCTAGTACAACTAATTTCAAAATGTATACACACAAAGTGGAAACAGCCACTTGTGTAAATGAGACGCTGGAGCAACAGATAAGTAGAATTATACACACAGCACCATCCAGTGTAACAGTCAACAGCAACAGAATGTTAGACCACTGCTGAAATATCAAAGCAGGTTTAATAGTAGAACAACTGGTAAAACAGTGAATATGGTTAGTGCTCATGGTCACAAATACCACTTCTTCAGACCTTCATAAAAAATTCTTTACTCTAACACAGCTTCCTTTAAACCAGATCATACAGTCATGAACCTATAAGCAAGCTTACTTAATTAAACCCAGCTTCCAAGTGTTTAACCCTTGCCTGCCCAATGCTTTAAATTACATTTGCTCAAGCAACTACATGTATACACATGTTCATAAACTCATCTGCCACATAAATTATTCCTAAAATTAAAAACATTCCTATAAATACTATTATAATGTTATAATATTCAACATAGCTGAAACATTCATTATTACATTAAAAAAATTATGAAAACTTAACTATAAAATCCATACTATTTATTTGAACAGACTTCAATCTTTAAAATGGTGGTACTGGAATTCTAAAACCAACCCTTTTCCCCGGTCTGCCCTTAATCTAATTATTCAACATACTCTGAGGTCATCAGTGGTGTTTCTAATATCCCCACCTCTTTCATTTTCATGAACTTGTTCTATCACCGTAAACCAGCAGCATGGGTTTGTTCTGTAGCTAAGACATGTTTGCCAGCGCATCAGTTCAGCGCCCTTCCATGTGCCGTACATGTCATCGTGTATGATACCTTGTTCACTATTATTTCAGCTTACCTACATAAAGGATGGGTATCTTGCACCCGAATAAACAATGTTTTCACTATTACAATCTGCTAGTATTAAACACATATCTTTTGTCCTGAATCTGGATGATAAAAACATTATTTTCCAGCCTATACTGGCATTGATTACAGTTCTTACATGGGTATGTGCAATCACCCTATCTCCTGCCTGGTCTTCTGCCCCAGATGAACAACAAAGCATCTGCTTCAGCTCTTTTATTCTTAAACTGGAAACTAGGTTTGTCACCATGTCGCACTTTTCAACTAATAGAAACAGGAATGATGTTAAGAGCAAGACGCCTAACCAATAAATGCGGTACCTATACATTACTGTAGTAATGTGGGGGTGTTTACAGAAACAGTGAGAAAGTTCTGGCCCATCCTTACTCAGGATGAAGAAATAAGAAATAAAGCAGGTGACAAACCTAGTTTCCAGTTTAAGAATAAAAGATCTTTGAAGCAGATGCTTTGTTATTCATCTGGGGCAGGAGACCAGGACAAAGGAGAGATAGGAGTGAGGGCACGTACCCATGTAAGAACTGTAATCAATGCCAGTATATATTGGAAAATAATGTTTTTATACCTCCAGATTCAGGACAAAGATATGTGTTTCATGTACTAGCAGATTGTAATAGTGAAAACATTGTTTATTTGGCCAGGTGCAAGGGATGCCAATCCTTTTATGTAGGTAAGGCGAATAGAAAATTAAGGTATCGTATACATGAGCATGTACAACAAATAAGGAAGGGCACTAAAACTGATGCACTGGCAAAACATGTCTTAGCTACAGAACAAACCCATGCTATTGAGTTTACAATGATAGAACAAGTTCATTAAAATGAAAGAGGTGGGGATATTAGAAACACCACTGAGACCTCGGAGACACGTTGGATAATTAGATTAAGGGCAGACTGCGCAAAAGGGTTGAATGATAGAATTCTAATACAACCAGTTTTAAAGAATAGAAGTCTGTTCAAATAAATAGTATGGAGTTTTATAGTTATGTTTTTATAAATGTTTTTTATGTAACAATGAATGTTTCAAGCTATGTTAAATGTTATAATATTATAATGGTATTTAGAGGAATGTTTTTATTTTTTAGGAATAATTTTAAGGGGCAGATGAGATTATGGAGCATGTGTATATATGTAGTTGCTTGAGCAAATGTAATTTAAAGCATTGGACAGGCAAGGGTTAAACATTTGGAAGCTGGGTTTAATTAAGTAAGCTTGCTTATAGGTTCATGACTATAGGAATTGGTTTAAAAGAAGGTGTGTTAGAGTAAAGAATTTTTATGAAGGTCTGAAGAAGTGGTGTTTGAGACTACTAAAGCAAGCTAACCAGATTCACTGTTTTAGCCAGTTGTTCTACTATTAAACCTGCTTTTGATATTTCAGCAGTGGTCTGACTTTTTGTTGCTGTTGGCTGTTACGCTGGATGGTGCTGTGTGCATAATTTCAAAATGTGTAGAATAGTGTTAAATAAATTTACTCCAATAAAATACAAAGAATAGGTGTGTAACAAACTGTGTGTTTGGTCAGCATATACAGGAAGCAGCCATGTTTTCTCAGCATATTTAAAGAAAATGATTAAAAACCAATGCAGTGACTGTAACTTAATACAGGTGGTTTACAAGGCTATTGCACAACTGTGAAGCATTTTATGTCAGGAAAATGCTCAACAGACTTAAAGAATGATTTCTGGCCATCTTTCTGAAATTAGAGCTAAGTGCAAAAATAATGCACTGGCTCAGCACTTATAGCTTCACAAAAGACACGCTGGCTGTAAAAATTTCAAATTATTGATCATGTGGACCTTTTGGAACTGGAAGGAGACATCAGTAATCTTTTAGAAAAATGTGAACTACTGTGCAACTGGAACTGAACTCTTTTAGAAAACCGGGCCTTAATTATTATTGCTCCATAAAAAGCATACTATATCTCAGAAAACTGCCCCACTGTTTAAAAGACTGATATGGGACTGATTAATACTGAAATGACTTGCTTATATTGTGTTTAAAAACAAATATCAAACACTGTTTACTTCTTTTACATTAACTTATAGTGTTATAAAGGACACACTTTAGATGGTTCATGCATACATTAATCATTGTTGATGGGTTCACATTAAATACTACTTTAGATTTCAAACTGAACACTTTTGTTATACATTTTCCTTTTAGGCAGTGAAATCCTGATAGTGTACATAATTTGCAGGGGCCTAGTCTTTTTTTCTGTTATAAAGGTTGCAATTTCTCTTGAGTGCAGTCTTATACTCTCAGACTAATTGTTTTCTTAGTTAGATGCCACACTTTTATAGATCCCCATGGCTTCAGTGCTTTATTTAGCATTTTATCACTCTATTTCCAGCTTAGCAATTATTTTTATGTTTTTTCATCCTACTTAAGTTTTCAGTTGTATATTTTGCTACATTCACTCATATTATGATTTGTTTTCTACATACAGACCCGATGAAGTATTTATTTGATAATTAAAGTGATCTTTGTTAAACATTGTATATTTATTAATATCTGTTCTGGTAGATATATATTGGTAGATCTTTTTGTTAGTCAGTCTGTTATTTTTTTTGATAGTTTGTTTCTTAATAAAGTTTTGATAAGTTGGCTAGCCTATACAAAGTATTTATAAACTGGTCTTAGATTGTAACTTGTCTCTAGCTTTCTAGATTCAGTTTTAGTTAGCACGGTCTCTGATTACACTACGGTGTTAAGGCAGAGGGACTTGGCTAAAGGAATGATTTTAATGCTTTTATTGCTCTTAACAGAACCACCCTCTGTAACTACTCCCCTGCTCCAAATAACCTGATTACATACAAGGAATGTTTTTGATGCTTTTCATATGTTTGTGTGTTTCAATAAAGAATATTCCATTTTTAACTCAGCTGTGGACTACCATGTATGATTATATACAAGGAATGTTTTAGATGCTTTTCATATGTTTGCGTGTTTCAATAAAGGATATTCCATTTTAACTCAGCTGTGGACTACCTACTGTTTTCTATTTGATTATTTTATAGCACGTATTTTATAGTTATATTTCACAGTTCGGTTTTTATTAACTGAACTCAGTGCATAACATAATTTTGAAAGTGAACATCACGCCCTCCACACTGCAAATTTTCTTCTTGTTTGAAAATGCGGATATTATTGCAACACATTTTCAAGTATAAACAATAAAAGCTTACTGCTTAAAGTAATAAAAGTCTTTCGGCTTTTCCTGGATAGGGGTCGCCACAGCGGATCACTGGTCTGCTTATGACTGGCAGTGGAATTTTACGATGTCGAGTTGCCAGACCAGCACCAAACCTTCAGAGAAGACACACACACACTCACGCACCTACCTGCATGTCTTTTAAAGTTTAGTTGATTGCGGGGAGGACATGCAGACTCCACACAGAAGGCCTCTTGCTGTGAGTTGACAATGCTAACTGCTGCACCACTGTGGCTGAATTTTAAAGACACACAAGAAGCATGAATAATCGCTGTTTCAGAATATTTGTCACAAAGCTGCATAAGTTATGATTATCATCAGTATAAATGTACACATGCAGCAGATAACTATTATGAATTACCAAATTATTGATCTTTGCAAATTTATTTATTCTTGAAATGAAGGAAGAAAGAAAAACTGAGAGAAGTAGTATAAATATTGACATAAACTAACATATGCCAGTGTGCATTGTAAATAAAGTTTATAACCTTTATATATTAATGAAACATGGTACATTTCATTGTAGATTGCTCTAAGGCTTATCTCCTTTCTAGGTATGTATGAAGCAAAAATAGAGGATAATATCGCTTCTAAACATCTCAATTATCATACAACTTCCAGTGTGCCTTATGTAGTCTGGAACAGATGTGTTTCTTGACAATTCAGTACCAAAATGGACATATTCTCCTCTGGCCTTCATCTGCTTATTGTTCCTTTTATAAAAGATACCATAGGCATTAGGTTGTCAGATTACTTGTAAAGATGAGATTTACATTTCTTCTTCTTCCACATTACAAATATTCTGACAAAAATAGCTACCAAAAATGGTGGTAATAAATGCACAGGTAAGAGTGGCATGCAATTATTGTTTATCCAATTGTTTCACTGTGGTTTCTGATGAAGAATACCAGTCTTTTATCATTGTATCATTATAACTGCTGTTTACTGCTGTCTTTCATAAAAATAAAGCTATATTACTCCTCTATCATTTCTGAAAAGGACTATTAAGCCAGTCTTCCTACAATGATTGCAAATAAGAAACACATAAAATAGTTAACTTATCAATTAACTATTCAAGAAATGAATCACTTTTCTTAAAGAGACATCATAAAGTTGCTACAAAGATTATTGAGTCTTAACAGAATAAATAACTTAACCAGTGCTTTGTAATTCTATGCAGTTAAAAGCAATATAAATAGTAGTGTATGTAAACATCCATAAGAAAAGAAACTAAAACAAAGCTCATTTTTATCTTAGCCCTGACTATGGCCTTAGTGACCTAAGTTCAGTTTCTGTTTCGATGGACTTCTATTGTCGTGTTTCCACATGTTGAGTGATTTCTGGCATCTTCTACTTCTTCATCAAGTTTCCTGCTTGTCACACTTTCCCCTTCATTCTTGAAAGTCTGCTTTCTTTTTCTGTGCCCAATGCTACACAGGGTAGGTGAACACTGACCTTTTCTGATTGCTAAAGTGCTTCATCTTTTCCTTTTTTAACTGCTCAGATTCTGATAATGTGATCACTCTTCCTCCAACAGTTGTCTTCGGTCTTCTGCCACTATAAATGTTGCAGAATTTGGTAGGTATAATTTATTCCTTTTTGCTACCTGATCAAAAAAGTTCCAGCTTATCAGAACTTTCTAACAGCTTCTTCTAACTTCCTGTTACCATCTGAGATTGGATGATCACCCATGACCCAATGATCTTATCCTTGCTGCTCAATGTACTTAAAAATGTAATTATCACATAAGACTTTACAGTAGTCCTGGAGCATTTTATAATGCATCTCATTAACTCTAATTCCTTTTATTTCCACTGCTGTTCAAAGAGTCACAGAATCCACTCTTTATAATATTTGTATTCAAGCACTTGATAATGCAACTGTGTTCCAAGTAATCTAGTACAACTAATTTCAAAATGTATACACACAAAGTGGAAACAGCCACTTGTGTAAATGAGACGCTGGAGCAACAGATAAGTAGAATTATACACACAGCACCATCCAGTGTAACAGTCAACAGCAACAGAATGTTAGACCACTGCTGAAATATCCAAAAGCAGGTTTAATAGTAGAACAACTGGTAAAAACAGTGAATATGGTTAGTGCTTTCATGGTCTCAAATACCACTTCTTCAGACCTTCATAAAAAATTCTTTACTCTAACACAGCTTCCTTTAAACCAGATCATACAGTCATGAACCTATAAGCAAGCTTACTTAATTAAACCCAGCTTCCAAGTGTTTAACCCTTGCCTGCCCAATGCTTTAAATTACATTTGCTCAAGCAACTACATGTATACACATGCTCCATAAACTCATCTGCCACATAAATTATTCCTAAAATTAAAAACATTCCTATAAATACTATTATAATGTTATAACATTCAACATAGCTTGAAACATTCATTATTACATTAAAAAAATTATGAAAACTTAACTATAAAAATCCATACTATTTATTTGAACAGACTTCTAATCTTTAAAATGGGTGGTATTGGAATTCTAAAATTCAACCCTTTTCCCCGGTCTGCCCTTAATCTAATTATTCAACATGTCTCTGAGGTCTCAGTGGTGTTTCTAATATCCCCACCTCTTTCATTTTCATGAACTTGTTCTATCACTGTAAACTCAAAGGCATGGGTTTGTTCTGTAGCTAAGACATGTTTTGCCAGTGCATCAGTTTCAGTGCCCTTCCTTATGTGTTGTACATGCTCACGTGTATGATACCTTAATTTACTATTCGCCTTACCTACATAAAAGGATGGGCATCCCTTGCACCTGGCCAAATAAACAATGTTTTCACTATTACAATCTGCTAGTACATGAAACACATATCTTTGTCCTGAATCTGGATGCATAAAAACATTATTTTCCAATATATACTGGCATTGATTACAGTTCTTACATGGGTATGTGCCCTCACTCCTATCTCTCCTTTGCCTGGTCTTCTGCCCCCAGATGAACAACAAAGCATCTGCTTCAAAGCTCTTTTATTCTTAAACTGGAAACTAGGTTTGTCACCATAAGCCGTACTTTTCAACTAATAGAAACAGGAATGATGTTAAGAGCAAGACGCCCCTAACCAATAAAATGCGGGTACCTATACATTACTGTAGTAATGTGGGGGTGTTTACAGAAACAGTGAGAAAGTTCTGGCCCATCCTTACTCAGGATGAAGAAATAAGAAATAAAGCAGGTGACAAACCTAGTTTCCAGTTTAAGAATAAAAGATCTTTGAAGCAGATGCTTTGTTGTTCATCTGGGGGCAGGACACCAGGACAAAGGAGAGATAGGAGTGAGGGTACGTACCCATGTAAGAACCGTAATCAATGCCAGTATATATTGGAAAATAATGTTTTTATACCTCCAGATTCAGGACAAAGATATGTGTTTCATGTACTAGCAGATTGTAATAGTGAAAACATTGTTTATTTGGCCAGGTGCAAGGGATGCCAATCCTTTTATGTAGGTAAGGCGAATAGAAATTTAAGGTATCGTATACATGAGCATGTATAATAAATAAGGAAGGGCACTGAAACTGATGCACTGGCAAAACATGTCTTAGCTACAGAGCAAACCCATGCTTTTGAGTTTACAGTGATAGAACAAGTTCATTAAAATGAAAGAGGTGGGGATATTAGAAACACCACTGAGACCTCGGAGACACGTTGGATAATTAGATTAAGGGCAGACCGCGCAAAAGGGTTGAATGATAGAATTCTAATACAACGAGTTTTAAAGAATAGAAGTCTGTTCAAATAAATAGTATGGAGTTTTATAGTTATGTTTTTATAAATGTTTTTTATGTAACAATGAATGTTTCAAGCTATGTTGAATGTTATAATATTATAATGGTATTTATAGGAATGTTTTTATTTTTTAGGAATAATTTTAAGAGGCAGATGAGATTATGGAGCATGTGTATATATGTAGTTGCTTGAGCAAATGTAATTTAAAGCATTGGACAGGCAAGGGTTAAACATTTGGAAGCTGGGTTTAATTAAGTAAGCTTGCTTATAGGTTCATGACTGTAGGAATTGGTTTAAAAGAAGGTGTGTTAGAGTAAAGAATTTTTTATGAAGGTCTGAAGAAGTGGTGTTTGAGACCACGAAAGTGCTAACCAGATTCACTGTTTTAACCAGTTGTTCTACTATTAAACCTGCTTTTGGATATTTCAGCAGTGGTCTGACTTTTTGTTGCTGTTGGCTGTTACGCTGGATGGTGCTGTGTGCATAATTTCAAAATGTGTAGAACAGTGTTAAATAAATTTACACCACTAAAACACAATGAATAGGTGTGGAACCAACTGTGTCTTTGGTTAGCATATACAGGAAGCAGCCATGTTTTTCTGCCCGTATTTGAAGAAAATGATTAAAACCAATGCAGGAGGTGACTGTAATTTAATACAGGTGGTTTACAAGGCTAGCTGCAACAATTGTGAAACATTTTATGTGGGGAAAATGCTCAACAGACATAAAAGAAGGATTTCTGGCCATCTTTCTGAAATTAGAGCTAAGTGCAAGAATAATGCACTGTCTCAGCACTTGTAGCTTCACAAAAGACACACTGGCTGTAGAAATTTCAAATTATTGATCATGTGGACCTTTTGGAACTGGAAGGAGACATCAGTAATCTTTTAGAAAAATGTGAACTACTGTGCAACTGGAACTGAACTCTTTTAGAAAACCGGGCCTTAATTATTATTGCTCCATAAAAAGCATACTATATCTCAGAAAACTGCCCCACTGTTTAAAAGACTGATATGGGACTGATTAATACTGAAATGACTTGCTTATATTGTGTTTAAAAGCAAATATCAAACACTGTTTACTTCTTTTACATTAACTTATAGTGTTATAAAGGACACACTTTAGATGGTTCATGTATACATTAATCATTGTTGATGGGTTCACATTAAATACTACTTTAGATTTCAAACTGAACACTTTTGTTATACATTTTCCTTTTAGGCAGTGAAATCCTGATAGTGTACATAATTTGCAGGGGCCTAGTCTTTTTTTCTGTTATAAAGGTTGCAATTTCTCTTGAGTGCAGTCTTATACTCTCAGACTAATTGTTTTCTTAGTTAGATGCCACACTTTTATAGATCCCCATGGCTCCAGTGCTTTATTTAACATTTTATCACTGTATTTCCAGCTTAGCAATTATTTCTATGTTTTTTCATCCTACTTAAGTTTTCAGTTGTATATTTTACACATTCACTCATATTATGATTTGTTTTCTACATACAGACCCGATGAAGTATTTATTTGATACGAAAGTGATCTTTGTTAAACATTGTATATTTATTAATATCTGTTCTGGTAGATATATATTGGTGGATCTTTTTGTTAGTCAGTCTGTTATTTTTTTTGATAGTTTGTTTCTTAATAAAGTTTTGATAAGTTGGCTAGCCTATACAAAGTGTTTATAAACTGGTCTTAGATTGTAACTTGTCTCTAGCTTTCTAGATTCAGTTTTAGTTAGCACGGTCTCTGATTACACTACGGTGTTAAGGCAGAGGGACTTGGCTAAAGGAATGATTTTAATGCTTTTATTGCTCTTAACAGAATCACCCTCTGTAACTACTCCCCTGCTCCAAATAACCTGATTATATACAAGGAATGTTTTTGACGCTTTTCATATGTTTGTGTGTTTCAATAAAGAATATTCCATTTTTAACTCAGCTGTGGACTACCATGTATGATTATATACAAGGAATGTTTTAGACGCTTTTCATATGTTTGTGTGTTTCAATAAAGGATATTTCATTTTAATTCAGCTGTGGACTACCTACTGTTTTCTATTTGATTATTTTATAGCACGTATTTTATAGTTATATTTCACAGTTCAATTTTTATTAACTGAACTCAATGCATAACATAATTTTGGAAGTGAACATCACACCCTCCACATTGCGAAGTTTCTTCTTGGTTGAAAATGCGGACATTATTGCAACACATTTGCAAGTATAAACAATAAAAGCTTACTGCTTAAAGTAATAAAAGTCTTTCGGCTTTTCCTGGATAGGGGTCGCCACAGCGGATCACTGGTCTGTTTATGACTGGCAGTGGAATTTTACGATGTCGAGTTGCCAGACCAGCACCAAACCTTCTGAGAAGACACACACACACACTCACGCACCTACCTGCATGTCTTTTAAAGTTTAGTTGATTGCGAGGAGGACATGCAGACTCCACACAGAAGGCCTCTTGCTGTGAGTTGACAATGCTAGCTGCAGCACCACTGTGGCTGAATTTTAAAGACACACAAGAAGCATGAATAATCGCTGTTTCAGAATATTTGTCACAAAGCTGCATAAGTTATGATTATCATCAGTATAAATGTACACATGCAGCAGATAACTATTATGAATTACCAAATTATTGATCTTTGCAAATTTATTTATTCTTGAAATGAAGGAAGAAAGAAAAACTGAGAGAAGTAGTATAAATATTGACATAAACTAACACATGCCAGTGTGCATTGTAAAATAAAGTTTATAACCTTTATATATTAATGAAACATGGTACATTTCATTGTAGATTGCTCTAAGGCTTATCTCCTTTCTAGGCATGTATGAAGCAAAAAATAGGATAATATTTTTTTCTACTTCCTTCCTCTGATTTTTTTCCATTATTTATTATGTTCATTATCTCTATCTGTAACCATATGCAGCTCCTTTATAAATGTTTCCTGTTGCAGTACAAATGTTTGCATCCTGTAATGTCTTTGAATACTCCTTATAAAATGAACAGGGCTTTATTTATAATTTCTTGTACATCACTTCCTAGTTTTTAGCACTTTGACTCTTAGGATATTTGTTTCTCCATGAGGTACATGTATAGACAAACTTAAGCTTTTAAGCTTAAATAAATTGCATTATGAGCTGCATTATTCTGTCCACTACAACACCACTCAGGAAAGATTATACTTCTGTGTTATGTTCTAGTTAGCTGTTAAACCCATTTTGAGGAATAGTACTGTTACATTGCTAGAAATAAAATCTGCTGCTTCAGGATGGTCTGTGATATATTATCAGAAAATGTGCAATTACTTTAATTTTACTACTTGATCGGCACATTCACCATGCCTTCAGAACATTCAACATTACTCTGAAGCCTTGCTAGCACAGATTAATGGAGCATATGCTCCTTTGTGTACATGTGTAAATCTGTACTGTGTTTGTCAGCAACTTCAGAAAAATGCACAACAGACATATGCCCTTTGCCACAATAATTTATTTATTTTATTTATTGACATTTGATTACTGGTAATGTATGAAAGGGTAGCTGCCCATTTTCAGCAGAGGCATGGGGAAAGCAATCTCTGAAAAGTAACAAAAACATTTTAAGAACAATAATGTTATAACTTTCAAAATAATATAAGAAAATCTACAGTTTAAATAACTATACCCAATTATACATAATGTGAAAACATTAATTCAGAACAGATATCACTTATATGACAATGATTTATTATTTAGAGAAATTTTGGCTGGTTTACAGAAATTAAATCTAAGCTAATATAATACAAATAGGAACTGCAATATGAAATAAGAGGTACACAGGGATATGACATATTAGATAGAGTGTCAGTGGAAAGAACTTGATAGATGTTAGGAAGGGAGTGAAGAAGGGGGATTAATGAGGTGTAAGGGATGGGCAGTTAGTTGCTCATATTTAGGGATATAATTTATCCTGGGGTTGAACAAGAACAGTGCCAGATTTTGTCTAGGAAGTATGTTATAATGGTTTTAGGATGGGTGGAAGCCATGTTGTATGAAAGATAGGAGTCCTTACTGCAAGAGATCTTTTAACAATTTTTTTAATACATTTTCAAGTATTTTGGAAAGGGAGGATAAGAATCCGATAGCTCTACAGTAAATTATGTATGCTGAATGCCCTCCTTTGTGCAGAGGGATAAAGTGTCATTTTTTCTAAAGAGAGAGAACTTGGGATTCCTTTACTGACCTCTTTATAATGAGTAAAACAGAATAGGCAATGCCATTGTCTGCTGATTTAAAGTACTTGCTTGGAAGGTCATCGGTTGAAGTAAAGCAAGGTTTGAGTTAGTTTTATATAGGATGTGAGCACAGGTTTGAAGGTGAAAGCGAATATGGTGATATGTGGCTGTTGGGCAGGGTTGGGATTAGATACTGGGAAATCCTTGGCTATTGATGCTATATCATCTATGAAATAATAATTGAATTCTATTGCAGTTTCGAATACTGAGTAACTGGGATATGGGTTAAGGTAGAATTTTTGGCTGGGATGTAAGATTCCTTTAAAGGCTGACTAGAATTTTTTAGGGTTATGTTTACTATTGCTCTGAATGTTATTACAGTATTGTTTTTTGTCTTCATCTATTTGCTTTTTATTATGGTTGTGGAGTAAGAGCAAACAGCTACACTCAAAGCTATTGGATATGGCTGTAGTGTTGCATTTTATACTTAGTACATGTTTTATTTGCTCAAGCATGTGTGGGTTTTTCACTGAGTTGGAGATGTATAAAACTATAATGAAAGCATAAAAATGTGTATCTACAGCATACCTCTGTACTGTCCAGATTTTCACAGGATATCTAGATTTTTGCCTCATATTTTTGGTCTGTTCCTCAAAAAATTTGTCTTTTTCTGGCAAATCACTGAAAACTAAATAATGACACATTATCTGTTATTCTTCAACCTTCTAAGTTTGTAAGAGCGATATTTGAAATACGTCCCTATTTTTTGGCTTTTGTACCCCACTCCCCATTATTTAAAGCTTTTTTTCAAATTTCTTGTTCTAAGAGGTTGAGAGGTATAATCTAAAGTAAATTAATCTATTTGAAACTGTTACCGTATAACATAAAAGGTCACCTGTCTACTTTTGGGGGTGGCACATCCAGGATAATCTTAATGTTAGGCCTGCCACCATTCTCTTAGTACCGCCTCCTGAATGGGCTCATCTTTATAAATCGTAATACCATCTAAACTGCATGTATCAATCTGTTTAACATCCCAAATTTGTATAGCTCCTGTACCCCCATCTTCAGGATGTTGAACACCTCAAAGACAGGAACTCTTCTTTCTATCACATGCTGGTGACTCAAAGCACATAACCGTGTAATGTTTAACTAAGCAACAAATAAATGCATCCAAGTGCTCTGAAGTCCATATCTTCAGTTCTGGTGGCAACTTGTTACCTTAGTGATTGTCAGTTTGATTAGATGCTTTCTGATAATGTCTGCAGTGCCTGAATGATGAAAATAATGTTAATGCAACCATATTCCTGAAATAATTAACAGATAGTCAATAACCATCATGTGCAATTTACTGTATTCCTGAATTAATTAACAGATAGTCAATAAGCATCATGTGCAATTTACTGTATTTCTGAATTAATTAACAGATAGTCAATAACCATCATGTGCAACTTACTGTATTCCTGAATTAACAGAGTCAATAACCATCATGATTCCTGAATTAATTAACAGATAGTCAATAACCATCAAATTAACAGAGTCAATAACCATCATGTACAATTTACTGTATTCCTGAATTAATTAACAGATAGTCAATAACCATCATGTGCAATTTACTGTATTCCTGAATTAATTAACAGAGTCAATAACCATCATGTGCAATTTACTGTATTCCTGGATTAATTAACAGATAGTCAATAACCATCATGTACAATTTACTGTATTCCTGAATTAATTAAAAGATAGTCAATAACCATCATGTGCAATTTAATGTATTCCTGAATTAATTAAAACATAGTCAATAACCATCATGTGCAATTTACTGAACCCTTTTTCGAAGGCTGCTATCCCTAACCATCTTGCTTTTATTGTAGTTTATTACATCACTGTGATTTTTCATACCCTAAATAATAGCATCAATAAGTCCATGTCAAAGATGAGACCTGATGTACATTTACAAGTTAACTTCTGTATTATATTATGATGTAATATCCTTTCTAAACATCTCAATTATCTGTTCATCTGTTTATTGTTCCTTTTGTAAAGGATACCATGGGCATTAGGTTGTCAGATTACTTGTAAAGAAGAGATTTACATTTCTTCTTCTTCCACATTACAAATATTCTGACCAAAAATAGCTACTAAAAATGGTGGTAGTAAATGCGCAGGTAAGGGTGGCATGCAATTATTGTTTATCCAATTGTTTCACTGTGGTTTCTGATGAAGAATAACAGTCTTTTATCATTGTATCATTATAAGTGCTGGTTACTGCTGTCTTTCATAAAAATAAAGCTATATTACTCCTCTTCAGTGTTTTTTATAAATATAGGCAATGAATGCCTAGTCCTACAACATTTGTGGACATTGAATAGCTTAGCCAGTTGTATCTGATTTTTCAATGTACCTGTCACCTTCTAGACAATAAAAAATTTGACTGCACTTTCTAGTAATAGTATTTTTAATTGAAAACTGTAGCATATGCACGAAACCCTCTACCTTCTTCTGGCATTATCCAATATTTAAACCATATCTGGAGGTTAAAATAATTTAAGTTCTTGAAGGTGCATGTTGCTAAATTAAAGGAAAGAGACATTCTCTTAAACTCAGAGTCAGAAGATGACAAACTGTGTCTGATTTCCAATAGTAAGGCATTTTGCATCACATTGAAGAGAACATCTTGATGGAAGGGACTTCAGAGAAATTGCCATTTAGTGGTTTAAATGAATGTGTGAATTTGGACACCTGACTGTGTATAGAAGTCCAACTCAGCCCATAAAAATGGAAATCTTGCTAGGCCGTCTGCTTCTTACATAATATGTTATTAGGTACTTCTTGGAAATACAGAGTCTTGGAACTTGAGTGAGACCTACGCATCATTGGCTGCTTTGGACAATCTGCAGATACCAGTTTTAAGACTGAAAATGCTTTTTTTTTACTTATCTTGGGCTTAAACAACTAATCACATTGCAATGGTAGAGAGATTGGATAAAAAATGAGTTAGAAGGAGACTAAATTTTGTAAAAGTTTGAGTCAAGTAAAAATCTATTTCACCTGACAGACATGAAATTTTATTGCATAAGTCTATGGGTTTCTCTCCATGGATATTCTAATCCTAATTTATTCAGTGGGTGGCAATATTTTAGAGTTACCTTTGAGATTTAAAACCAGCTGCAAAAATTCTAGACATAGTACAAGGGGTTTAAAATGTAGAGGTCTTTGTGAATCCTTCCTTGTACTTCCTGTAGCTCAGGTGTACAAAAGACTGGTGTTAATTCAGGTCAGGATTTAGAACGTACCTGTTCAGGATTTGTATTTTTGGCTGGATTCAAACAGTACTGTTTTCATTCCTTCTGATAAAATAAGGTATAATCTTGGCCTCCTCACAGGTGAGTGGTATATATTGACAGACACCCAGGGCCTGCATAAAAACAAGGGTGAATTCAAACACTAACTTACTGATTTTTTTTTTTATGGGGAAAGACCAGTGAAATGGTACAATTTGACAGAGAGCTGAAATCATTTTATAGATGAATCACAGTCATATATTTAAGCAATGAATATGAGATAAGAGCATTTATTATATAATGAAGTTTGGTCATCCATCAGATTTTTGTCTAGACCAAAGGAAGTACATATAATGTGGGGTGAAGGGTGTTTCTTTTACTATATTTTCACATAAAGATAAGACAATGCAATGGTACGAGGAACTCAGCGGAGTGAGGGGTCTGCAGAGATACATGTGACATTAATGACATATTGTCAACAAAAAGTGGGATCAGTAGCACTTGACTTAAGTACAGACATTTATTTTCAAAGACAAACAGATATTTCAAAGTTTCAGAAAACAAGTGAATGCATTTGCAGGTTAGTGTGAATATTTCTGAATCTGCTGAAGTGTCTATTGAAGATAATGAAAAAGGGAGAAAGGTGGTTAGTATGCTGGTAAATGGAAATACATGCACAAAATTATGAATCAAATCTAAAACATGAAAAAAATGAAAGGTGGTTCTAGAAATGTCACAATAAATAACACAGATGCTATGTCATTTTAACATTAGTTATGTTACTGTGGATAGGCATCATTAACCTGAATGCTTGTATTGCTACAAATAAGACATATTTAGTCTACAGAGACTGTTTAAGTACACTCACAGATGTTAACTTACTTCAAGGTCACAAGTTTCATTAGACAAAAAGGTACTATGAAGAGAATTTAATTAGCTTGCTTGGCTATAAGCTTTGGTCCATTATATGTAGGACTATAGTCCAGATATTGTACTTGCTTTCATGGAAATAGAAAAATGAAATAGAAAAAGTTGCTTTCATGGAAATAGAAAAATTCAAACACATGTGAGAGATGCAATCATATAGCCAAACTGGAGGCTAAGCTCTCTCAACTCTGTACTGGCGTAACCAGTCAGGAGGAGAAGGAAACCACACTCTCTACAATTCCAGTCTCACATAGACCTACCACGACAACAAACCAAACACATAAACACACAAAAACATACTTGGAGGCTCTAAATAAAAATCTGCCTAAGCAGCAGAGACCTCCAAAGCAGAAACCCAAGCAACCACTACCCCAAAACAAAACACGTGCAACACATAGCTCACAAAGCCAGTGTGCCAAACAGTCACAGCCCTTAAGGCTAAACAACACACCTGATACACTTGTAATAGGTGACTCTATCATCAGGCACACTGACATCCCGCTCACCAGGCTGAACAAGGAGAAGGTCACGGTGAGCTGCCTATCGGGCGCTAGGATCTGCCACATAACACAAGCACTCAGGTCACTCCAAGGCAAGTACAAATATGACTCAGTCATTGTCCATGCTGGTGTGAATGACCTGAGATGTACCTCCCTGGACTACATGAAAAGAGACATAGAGGAGCTCTCTGAGCATGTAGCCCAGGCCGGTATGACCCTGACCTTGAGTAGCATCTTACCCTCACCAAGAATGATGCCACAGTATGAAGACAAGATTATCAATTTCAACAATTGGCTTAAGTATTGGTGTCATTCAAAGGGGATCCAATGCCTGTCAGCCTGGGATGACATGCTCGACAAGCCACGATGCTTCGCTAGGGATGGCTTGCACCTGTCACCCCTGGGCTTTCAGATATTGGCAAAGGCTCTTGCTACCCCCATAGTGCCTTTTTTAGGCAAGGCTCAAAAGACAAACCCACCTCCATAGGTATCACAAGGGATAAGAAACTAAGATTAATGCTACTCAACGCCAGAAGTCTGAACCTCAAGATGCTCGCACTCGAAACTCTCCTTAGCATGGAGAACATCGACATCTGTGCAGTAACAGAAACCTGGTTCAAGGCTCTCGAGAGCACCCCAGCACTACCAGGTTATACCTCATACCATGCTTTTCAGCCCCAAAACTTGGACCGAACCACAAAAGGAGGGGGAGTATCAATATTCATCAAAGATACCCACACCTCCAGGTTGGTGGCACAGCATGAAGCATCAGAGACTATCCATGTGCAACTAACAGTGGGTAAAACTGCCTTCCAGTTTATAACCTGCTACAGACCACCCTCCCAAACCCAGGAACACCACTCAGCCTTCCTGAGAACACTGGAAAATATGAAGGTCTCTCCAAACACCATTATATTGGGTGACTTCAACTACCCAACCATAGACTGGGAGCATTACTCTAGCTCCAACACCCTAGCCCAAAGGTTCCTAGAATTTATAAACTCACATGCTATGGAACAACTTGTTACCACTCCCACAAGAGGGGAAAACATACTGGACCTGATCATCACCAACATGGGGACTCTATGCTCCAGACCAGAAGTGTATCCCTCACTGGTAAGATCAGACCATAAACTAATCTCACTGGATATTCACATCCCGACCCCACCCCTGCCCAGAAAACCACAGTGAAAAACTTCTCTAAAGCAAATTTCACACTCCTCAAAACCGAAGTGGAATCCTTCAAAGCCCCGGCCTGTGGATAATAATGCCCAGACCACAAAATCCTTTATAAACGCATTCTATGAACACCTTCAGGAATGCATGGATCATGCAATCCCAAATAAAACCAAGACCCAATCCTCCAATGGCAGACGTCCTGTCTGGTGGACCCCAGCCATAAACAAACTATACAATAGAAGGAGGAAGCTACTACATGACAGAGCAAAAATCCCAAAAAGGGAAGGCGTCTCTGATCAGTATTAGCAAAAAACTACGGGCACTCATAAAATCGTCTAAGGCCAGCTTCGAGAGAAAAATTGCACAGGACACTAAGGATAATCACAAGGCTTTCTTTAGTTATGTTAGGAACCTGGGTGGGAATTTCCAGATATGCTCAGAATTAGTCCAAAATGACAAAAAATACACTGAACCCACAGACATTGCCAACATCCTAGCTGACAGGTACAGCGCAACCCCCCCCCCACCAAAAGGGCTAATATCTATCCCAGCAGAGTGCTGCCCCCCTGACATCTCAGATGCTCAGGTAAGAGCTGCCCTCTCCAAAGCAAGAAACACAGCATCAATGGGACCAGACGGTGTCCCGGGCTGTGTCCTACATGAACTCCAAGAAGAGCTAAACCCAAACCTAAAACTACTGTTCAATCTCAGCCTTACTACAGGATATGTACCCAAAGAGTGGCATACAGCAACAGTGGTCCCTCAACGGATCCTGGAAACTATCGCCCCATAAGTCTCACTAGCTTGGTCTGCAAAGCTATGGAAAGGATCATCATGGACCTTATAAATAAAGATATTGGGGACCTACAGACACTGGATCCTACCCAGTTCGGCTTTGTTAAGGGCAGATCCTGCCTCTTAAACCTGGTCAATCTCTTTGAAACAGTCACCAAGGCCATTGACAAGGGGAACGTGGTCCACACAGCCTACCTGGACCTCGCAAAAGCCTTAGATAAAATACCCCACTCGGGCATTATAGATAAGCTCACCAGCTTAAATATAAACCCCTATGTCACTAGATGGGTTGCAAACTGGCTCAAGGACAGAACCCATATGGTTAGAATAGCTGGAGCCATGTCAAACTCCAAACCAGTTACAAGTGGCGTCCCACAAGGCTCAGTCTTGGGACCTCTCTTGTTCGGTATATATTTCTCGGAGGTACAGGCCAACATGGAAGGACTGTGGCTGACCAAGTTCGCAGATGACTGCAAACTGGGTGCCATAATAGACTCTCCAGCTGACACAAGCATCCTCCAAAAGGGCCTCATAGAAACAGACAACTGGTGCAAGAGCCATGGCCTCAAGCTAAACACCAAAAAGTGTATAGTCATCCCTTTGGCAAAACAAAGTGCCCACAAATTACCACATAGGTGGTAATCCATTAAGTACAGAAGAAGTAATTAGGGACCTGGGGACCCAAGTTGATAGCAATCTCTCATTTGACAACCACGTGGCCAAAGTGGTTAGAAAAACATTTTATATAGCCCACCTAATCATGAAGGAATTCACATCTAGATCAGGGGAGGTCATCGTGCCTCTTTACTCATCCCTGATCAGGCCCATAATTGAGTACAATGCCCCTTTTGGGATGTACCTTACCAAACACCTGCAGCAACTGGAAAGACCCCAAAAGTACCTCACCAAGAGGATCAAGGGGCTCAAACAGATGCCGTATGCTGCCCGGCTAAAGAAACTCCAGCTCTACTCAGTGGCATACCGTCTGCTCAGAGGCGATCTGTGCCTGACGTATAAAGCCATGTCCAACCCGGAATTAATGGACATGTTGCACCTCAGAAAATCCAAATCCCATCGAGCTACGCGCTCGAGGGATTTAAACCTCAGCACTGAAATAAATAGGACATGCTGGAGGGACAGATTCATAACCCAGAGGCTCCCTTCACTCTGGAATAAAATCCCAGTCCAGGTTATGCAGAGTCCCTCATTGACTCTCTTCAAGAGGAATCTTGATGAGTGGATGGGAGATTGTAGGTTTACCCCAGGTATCACTTCTGTGTCACTCTTAGACAGAGGCACAGTATACTAACCTCGAAAAAGGGCATAGCAAAATTAATTTAAAATGGGTGGCGAAAGCCATACACACTCTGGCTAGGCTTATAAATGCCCTAGGGCAGATAGCCTAGTATGAACCTATGAACCTATGAAATCAGTGAATGAGTGGGACTTCCTTTTTTCATAGGAGATTATTGGCAGTTGAGTCAGATTGCAATTTTGAGCCTATAAGATTTATTTCTTTAGAGTTCAATTTTATCTGAAGAGAGGAAGAATTTTATTAATATTTATGGGTATTGCTTTTTGGAATCAGAATTTTAATTATACTTATAAACAATTTAAGGCACTTAATTTTCAGACTGATAGAACTTTATTTATTTATTTATTTATTGAGATTTGTTTACCGGGAAAGTCCACTGGGTCGAGCTAGCCCATTTTCATTGGAGGCCCTGGGAGAAAAGCTTCAAAGTACATACATAAAATACATAAAATTAAAAACATAATTCATAAAAAGTATCTAAAAATAATACATACAATTACAAGAAAAAAAGATAATACATACACTTAGTAGAAAGTTTAAGAATTACGTATAATAAAGTATTACTGAATATAACAATGTATAAACAGAAAAGTTACATTCAGTAAAAAACGAGTGAATAGTACAGAGCGTAATATAGTGATTTAAAAAAAACTGTTATATTTAGAAGTGAAAGAGTGTATCATTTGAGGCATTATTTAAATCAAGAAATAGAAAAATTGAAGTATAGGTTAGTGAGAATGGCATATTGGTAAGAATTTATGATGGAATGGGGTAAGGAAATAAGTAAAGGAGAAAAAGAAAAGGAGGTACGTGGGGAAAAGTAAAAGTTAAAGGTCAGTAAGAAGAATAGGAGAGAAAGAAGTTTAGTAAAGTAGTAGGAAAGTGGAAATGGGGAGAGAAAGGTGCGGAAAGGGTTAAGGAGTTAAGTGATATCAAGAGGGGGAGTTAGGTAAAAGATTCATTCGGAGTCTAAAAATAAAAAAGAAATTATGAGGAAAAAAGCTGGCTATAGACAGAGTTCAGGGTTTAATTAGTAGATTGAGTTTAAGTAATGGCTGAGGAGGGAACTGAACAGATACAAATCTACAAGAAAGAGAAGTGACTATGCAGTGCACTTTTGAAGATAGAAGGTCTTGGTTGAAGACGGATAGGTTTTGGAAGGTTATTCCATGTTTTGGAAATAGTCCAGAAGTATAATAATTGACCTACAGGTAGTTTGGGTTTATGTACTTGGAGAAGATATTGGCGTTCAGAATGTAGTGGACGAGTTAGATTGTACAGGGTAAAAAGGGAGCTGAGTGCTGGATAGTCCTGAGGTTTATATATTAGTTTATGAGTGGTTGTGAGCTGCAGGAAGAGTAGATAGTGGGGGAGTTCAACCCAGTGTAATTGCTTTAGGGCAATACAATGATGAGTAGAGTGGCGACTATTTGTAGCAAATTTAGCAATCTTGTTATAGCATGTTCCTAATTTAGCCTTCAGGGAAGACTGCAGGTTAATTAATATAGGAGCATCATAAGTTAGCGAAGGTAGAGGGTAAGATAGTGCAAATGCTTCTTTAGAAGGGAGGGAGAGGAACTTGTTATGTCTGTAGAGTAGCCCCAGTTTTTTGTGGGTCTTTCTTATATTGTTTTGAATATGATGATCGAATTTGAGGTTTTCATCAATAATTACTCCTAATAGCTTAGTGTGGGTTACTAACTCAATTTTGGTCAAGTTAAGAGAGAATATTTTGAAGTCAGCTATATTAATGGGTGAATTTCTCTTGAGAGTGAAAATTATAAGTTAGATTTTTTTAGGATTTAGAGAAAGGAGATTTTTGTGAAATTAGGTTTCTGCTGTGGTCAATGCAGCTGGGGTGATTTGCTTTAGAGTGTTTGAACTGTAAGCAGAGCAGACTATTTTGGAGTCATCTGCGTATTGGACCAGGAAGCCCTGCTGGATAGCTTTGTGGAGATTATTAATCAAAATGTTAAACAGAAGAGGGCCTAAAATTGAGCCTTGGGGAACACTTGTAGGGTTATGAGTGTAAGGAGAAATGGAGTTCTGCCATTTAACAGCATGCTCTCTATTAGAGAGCTAGCTTTTGAACCAGTTAAGAGACTGGGGACATAGGAATACTGGAGATCTAGGAGAAGAAGATGGAGTGGGAGATAGTATCAAATGCTTTTGATAAGTCCAGGAAAAGGCTGATACAATGTTTCCAGAGACTCGGGCTTTGTTAACTATGTCTAAAATGGAGATTAGTGCAGTGGATGTGCTATGCTCTGGATAGAACCCGTGCTGAGTAGGGGAGAGAAGTTTATGTTTTAGAAGGTAGTCTAAAAGGTGTTTTTGAACACATTTTTCTAGAATTTTGGAGATGGGGGAAAGTATAGCAATGGGTCAGAAATTGGAGATGTCAGCTGAGGGACCACGTTTATGAAGTGGTAATATCATAGCTTTTTTCCATAGGCCAGGGATGTAAAATTCCTGTATGGATCTATTTATCAGAATGCTAATGGGGTAGACCACTGATTCTGCTGCAAGTTTGAAAAAATTGGCAGGAATACTGTCAGCAGAGTTGGAGCAGGGCTTTCATTTTAGAAGCAGTTTTTTGATATAGGAGGTAGGGATAGGAGAGAGACTGAATTGGCAAGGGAGTGTCAGTGGATGGAGAGGGGTGGTGAGTAGAATATGAAGTGTTGGGAGAGTTCCAAGGTAGTATATGAGATAGAGATGAAGCAGTTGTGGTGTTTGGGAGAGGAAGGGAAAGGTAGAAGTAATATTGGCAATAGTGTCAATAAAATAAGAGTTAAGGAAACTTGCAATTTGTTCAGAAGGCTTGTCGTGGTGTGTACAGAGGTTGGTTTTGGTGCCAAGATTCAGGAAACTGTTGATAGAAGATCAGAAAATTTTGAGATTTTTTTTTGGTTCTATATTATATCATCGAACGCTTACAAAAGCGAACAGTGATTAATTGACCCCATGTAAGCCAAAGCTTACAATGTCGAAACCTCCCTTGGAAAAAAATCGCCATTCCCAAAAAAAAAAAATAAAAAAATTTAAAATATTACATAAAGTGGGGGGCTGTGCCCATCACACCCCCACTACTTTAATATACCAACTCCAAGATCGCTCTACAGTTCCGAAAACGGCAAAGTAACGAAATCGGCCAAGCAAATTCTTTCCCAGGGAAAGAATTCACTTAAAAGCCGGTTTGCTACTTTGCCTTTTCGTTCTTTTATGTTTGATCAAGACGCATTCGACAAAATGCGTCTGTGATCACGTAATAATCCATTTTTTCTATCAATTTCCTGGTTCTAGAAGTAGTGCTGTTTGTCTTTAGAGATGAGTTTCTTAGCTTGGTTATGGTGCTGTTTATAATGAATAAGGTCGGATGTATTATTAGATTTAAGCCAAACTTTCCATGCTTTGTCCCTATTGGTCATGATTTCTTTATTAGCTTTAGTTAGCCAGGGGGCGTTACTAGTTTTTTTTTTTTGTTCTTGAAGGGGCTAGGCAATCTAATATTTTTTGAAAAGAACTATTAAAGTAGAACAAAGTAGAACAAAAAGGGAGATTCTTAAGGATATCCAGTTAATGCTTTTCAGGATGCTGTTGAATGTGTTGGGGTTAAATTTAGAAAGATTTTGAACTATTTAATATTATGTTTTTTTGGGATGGCTGAGCATGCTGAGATTGTACAGGCAGGGAGATGGTGACTAATAGAGTTGGACATAGTGCCAGAAGTTATAAATTTGGAAAGATCTGAGACTAGAATCCAGTCTAGGATGGACCCTTTATTGGTTTTGTTGTTTTACCTAGTAGCAGTAGTAATACGTTGGGTGAAGTGAAATAGGTTTATGCTGGCAGATGACTGATTGGAAGAGATAGAGGACGAATCAATATTCATGTCCCCGATGATAACTGTTTCATTTTTTTATAGTATAGGAGAGCCAAGGTAAAATATCTTCTAGAGTTGGAATGTTATTTCCAGTTGGGATATATAGAACAATGATACAAAGTTGTTTTGAGTGGTTAATTTCAAAAAAGGAGATCAATATCTCAGCATTTTGGAACTGAGGGATCTGGTCATTGTATGGGGAAATATTGAGGATGTTGGGGTAGATAAGGGCCACACCACCTCCTTTTTTCTGTTGTTGATCTGCCCTAATAATACTAAAGTTAGGAGGAGGAAGCTCAGAATCTCGAATAGAGGATTTTAACCAGGTTTCGGTGGCTGCTGGGATGTCAGTTTTGCTTTGGGAGAGCAAGGCATGCAGCTCTGTGGTTTTATTACAGATACTCTAGAAATTAAGAGTAGTTATGTGACGTGATTTAGAACATTTGGAGAAATTGGAGTTTGTGAGGTTGTAAGAGTTAGAGAGTCCTGGAATGGCGTGGATATTGCCAGGGTATGAGAAGAATGGTGAATGAGATAAGACAGTTTAGAGATAATGCAGCGAAGGGAGTAGAAGTGGGAGTTATGTATGTAATGTAAGCTGCAGTTTAAAGGGAACAGTTGTACTTTGGCATACAGAATAGGATTTTAGTGATAAAGGCTAGGGCAAATGTAAGTATTAAAAGGAGTACATGTATATCAGAATAAAGAATAAGTTTTAGGAGACAAAGAAAGAGGGTTTAGTGCTGTGGCTTTTACTAGAGTTATACGGAGTAGGGAAAAAGGGAGAGGTGATAAAGTTTGATAACTAATGAGAGACATTTGTGATATTATGATATAGAGACAGGAAGTAATGAAACTGAGTTGAAAGGAAGTGGATGGGAGGAGACAGGAGGAGAGTGATTAAATGTGGATGGGGAGTGGCTAGAAGAGTATAAATGTAATGAAAGAAGGGGTGGGTTGGAATGGGGTAGGGTAGGAGAGTGGAGTGAGCCTGAGCATAGCAAGGGTGAATGGAGGGGGTAGAGCTGAGAAGAGAGTCTAACACGGGAAAGAAAAATTAAACAATCTGCAACACCAGTATAAACTGGATTCTACCAGCTAATGTGAGAGCTGTTTTCAAAAGGACATCACATACGTTTGGGAGCTGCTGTCTGGAATGAATTAGCACAGAAAGACCATATATATATATATATATATATATATATATATATATATATATATATATATATATAGTGGGATGGTCAAAATTAACTACTGAATAACTGAAAAAAGACTGGCAACTAAGAACCTAGGGATGAAGTGTTCAAAAACTAAACAAAGTTAGGGATGTTTTATTTTACATCATCTGAGGAGAACTGAATGTAATATTGTTTTTGTAAATGACAGAGCAACTGTAATAGTTGTGAAATGGAAGTTAGATGTATATATATATATATATATATATATATATATATATATATATATATATATATATATATACACATATATATATGTGTGTGTGTGTGTATAGGCTGGGACTGACAGCATCTCATGCAGATTAACTTTTTATTTCTTTGTGTTTCTTTTTGACTTTTCCTAAGTTTAATGCCTGACCATGGAATAGTCTCACTTCTGGTAGGATTATCTAACACATAATTATTTTTACAGATATTTGGGGAAATGATATATGATTTTGTAAAAAAGAAACACCTAAGTGAAATGTGATACAGATGCTTTTGGAAATGAATGTGATTTTCTTTTTCACCAATAAATTATTTGTAGGCTTATAAAATTAAACTGCAGTCAATTTGTTTTAGATGAATGAGGTTCAAGAAAACCTTTGAGAGCAGGATTATGTAGTTGTTGCTTTTGGAATTAAATTAGTTGGGGACCTGTTACACCCAGTTAACCAGTGGATTTGTATGCATGACACAGAATTTCTGACAGTAATAATATAGTGCTCATGGTTCACTAGATACATTATTTACTTTTACTGATCATAGTAATGGAAAGAAAGATTTTAGATGTGTCATTTGTGGTTAGAAATGAAAAGGTAAATTGAAATCACTGTGTGACTCACTGGATAGCAAACTGGCTCACAAATGAACCCAGGAACTCAGGGTGGGTGGCTCTACTGCCTCCAAAAGACCTGGCAGTGGCTATGTACCCCACGGTTCAGCCCTTGGCGTACTTCTCTTTGGCACTTACATCTCAGAGTCAAAGATACTCTTAAGGGTTTATAGTTGACCAAGTTTGCAAATAACTGTAACTTGGTGTCATTATAAACTGCCCAAAAGACACCAGGATTCTTCAAGAGGGCCTTTCTCAAACAAATCGTCCAAAACCATGGACAACTACATGCCAACAAATGTATAATAGTATGCTTCAGCAAGCAAGAAGTACCTTCTAGCTATCAGACTGACAACACACTTCTGAAATTGATCCAACATTTAGGGACATGGGAACATATGTAGACAATGAACTGTCCTCTGATCACAACAAATCCTTTTTTGCTAAAGGTATGGCATCCAGGTCCAGGGTTATGATGATTCTACTGTATTCTGCACTAATTTGGCCACTCACTGAGTATAATCCCCATGTAGTATGTACCTCCACAAACATATGGCGTAACTTGAATGCCCACAATGCCTTCTTATTAAGAAAATCAAGTGCCTAAGTCTTAAAAACCATGCAGACCCTCTAAAAGCCTGGTCCCTCTTCTTGCTGTCATACAGGCATCTGAGGAGCAATATACATGTTTTTAATTGCACTGTACTCTATTACTATTTTTATTATTATTATTATTATTATTATTATTATTATTATTATTATTATTATTATTATTATTATTACTATTAGTATTATATTTTGTTCATGGTAGAACCTATCATTGCTGAAAAGGACTATCAAGCCAGTCTTCCTACAATGATTGCAAATAAGAAACACATAAAATAGTTAACTTATCAATTAACTATTCAAGAAATGAATCACTTTTCTTAAAGAGACATCATAAAGTTGCTACAAAGATTATTGAGTCTTAACAGAATAAATAACTTAACCAGTGCTTTGTAATTTTATGCAGTTAAAAGCAATATAAATAGTAGTGTATGTAAACATCCATAAGAAAATAAACTATAAACAAAGCTCATTTTTTTATCTTATCCCTGACTGTGGCCTTAGTGACCTAAGTTCAATGTCTGTTCCCGATGGACTTCTATTGTCGTGTTTCCACATGTTGAGTGATTTCTGACATCTTCTACTTCTTCATTCAAGTTTCCTGCTTGTCACACTTTCCCCTTCATTCTTGAAAGTCTGCTTTCTTCTGTGCCCAATGCTACACAGGGTAGGTGAACACTGACCTTTTCTGATTGCTAAAGTGCTTCATCTTTTCCTTTTTTAACTGCTCAGATTCTGATAATGTGATCACTCTTCCTCCAACAGTTGTCTTCGGTCTTCTGCCACTATAAATGTTGCAGAATTTGGTAGGTATAATTTATTCCTTTTTTCCACCTGATCAAAAAAGCTCCAGCTTATCAGAACTTTCTAACAGCTTCTTCTAACTTCCTGTTACCATCTGAGATTGGGTGATCACCCATGACCCAATGATCTTATCCTTGCTGCTCAATGTACTTAAAAATGTAATTATCACATAAGGCTTTACAGTAGTCCTGGAACATTTTATAATGCATCTCATTAACTCTAATTCCTTTTATTTCCACTGCTGTTCACAGAGTCACAGAATCCACTCTTTATAATATTTGTATTCAAGCACGTGATAATGCAACTGTGTTCCAAGTAATCTAGTACAACTAATTTCAAAATGTATACACACAAAGTGCAAACAGCCGCTTGTGTAAATGAGACACTGGAGCAACAGATAAGTAGAATTATACACACAGCACCATCCAGTGTAACAGTCAATAGCAACAAAATGTTAGACCACTGCTGAAATATCCAAAAGCAGGTTTAATAGTAGAACAACTGGTAAAAACAGTGAATATGGTTAGTGCTTTCATGGTCTCAAGCACCACTTCTTCAGACCTTCATAAAAAATTATTTACTCTTAACACACCTTCCTTTAAACCAGATCATACAGTCATGAACCTATAAGCAAGCTTACTCAATTAAACCCAGCTTCCAAGTGTTTAACCCTTGCCTGCCCACTGCTTTAAATTACATTTGCTCAAGCAACTACATGTATACACATGCTCCATAATCTCATCCGCCCCATAAATTATTCCTAAAATTAAAAACATTCCTATAAATACTATTATAATGTTATAACATTCAACATAGCTTGAAACATTCATTATTACATTAAAAAAATTATGAAAACTTAACTATAAAAATCCATACTATTTATTTGAACAGACTTCTAATCTTTAAAATGGGTGGTATTGGAATTCTAAAATTCAACCCTTTTCCCCGGTCTGCCCTTAATCTAATTATTCAATGTGTCTCTGAGGTCTCAGAGGTGTTTCTAATATCCCCACCTCTTTCATTTTCATGAACTTGTTCTATCACTGTAAACTCAAAAGCATGGGTTTGTTCTGGAGCTAAGACATGTTCTGCCAGTGCATCAGTTTCAATGCCCTTCCTTATGTGTTATACATGCTCACGTGTACGATACTTTAATTTTCTATTCTTCTTACCTACATAAAAGGATGGGCATCCCTTGCACCTGGCCAAATAAACAATGTTTTCACTATTACAATCTGCTAGTACATGAAACACATATCTTTGTCCTGAATCTGGATGTATAAAAACATTATTTTCCAATATATACTGGCATTGATTGCAGTTCTTACATGGGTACGTGCCCTCACTCCTATCCCTCCTTTGTCCTGGTGTCCTGCCCCCAGATGAACAACAAAGCATCTGCTTCAAAGCTCTTTTATTCTTAAACTGGAAACTAGGCTTGTCACCATAAGCCGTACTTTTCAACTAATAGAAACAGGAATGATGTTAAGAGTAAGAAGCCCCTAACCAATAAAATGTGGGTACCTATACATTACTGCAGTAATGTGGGGGTGGTAACAGAAACAGTGAGAAAGTTCTGGCCCATCCTTACTCAGGATGAAGAAATAAGAAATAAAGCAGGTGACAAGCCTAGTTTCCAGCTTAAGAATAAAAGATCTTTGAAGCAGATGCTTTGTTGTTCATCTGGGGGCAGGACTCCAGGACAAAGGAGAGATAGGAGTGAGGGCACATACCCATGTAAGAACTGTAATCAATGCCAGTATATATTGGAAAATAATGTTTTTATACCTCCAGATTCAGGACAAAGATATGTGTTTCATGTACTAGCAGATTGTAATAGTGAAAACATTGTTTATTTGGCCAGGTGCAAGGGATGCCCATCCTTTTATGTAGGTAAGACGAATAGGAAACTAAGGTATCGTATACGTGAGCATGTACAACACATAAGGAAGGGCATTGAAACTGATGCACTGGCAAAACATATCATAGCTACAGATCAAGCCCATGCTTTTGAGTTTACAGTGATAGAACAAGTTCATGAAAATGAAAGAGGTGGGGATATTAGAAACACCACTGAGACCTCGGAGACACGTTGGATAATTAGATTAAGGGCAGACCGCGGAAAAGGGTTCAATGATAGAATTCTAATACAACGCATTTTAAAGAATAGAAGTCTGTTCAAATAAATAGTATGGATTTTTATAGTTATGTTTTTATAAATTTTTTTTATGTAACAATGAATGTTTCAAGCTATGTTGAATGTTATAATATTATAATAGTATTTATAGGAATGTTTTTATTTTTAGGAATAATTTTAATGGGCAGATGAGATTATAGAGCATGTGTATATATGTATTTGCTTGAGCAAATGTAATTTAAAGCATTGGACAGGCAAGGGTTAAACACTTGGAACCTGGGTTTAATTGAGTAAGCTTGCTTGTAGGTTCATGACTGTAGGAATTGGTTTAAAAGAAGGTGTGTTAGAGTAAAGAATTCATTATGAAGGTCTGAAGAAGTGGTGTTTGAGACCACGAAAGCGCTAACCTTATTCACTGTTTTAACTAGTTGTTCTACTATTAAACCTGCTTTCGGATATTTCGGCAGTGGTCTGATTTTTTTGTTGCTGTTGGCTGTTACACTGGATGGTGCTGTGTATATAATTTCAAAATGTGTAGAACAGTGTTAAATAAATTTACACCACTAAAATACAATGAATAGGTGTGGAACCAACTGTGTCTTTGGTTAGCATATATAGGAATCAGCCATGTTTTTCTGCCCATATTTAAAGAAAATTATTAAAACCAATGCAGGAGTTGACCGTAACTCAATACAGGTGGTTTACAGGGCTAGCTGCAATAACTGTGAAGCATTTTATGTGGGGAAAATGCTCAACAGACTTAAAAGAAGGATTTCTGGCCATCTTTCTGAAATTAGAGCTAAGTGCAAGAATAATGTACTGGCTCAGCACTTGTAGCTTCACAAAAGACACACTGGCTGTAAAAATTAAAATTTATTGATCATGTGGACCTTTTGGAACTGGAAGGAGACATCAGTAATCTTTTAGAAAAATGTGAACTACTGTGGCAGGTGGAACTGAACTCTTTTACAAAACCGGGGTTTAATTATTATTGCTCCATAAAAAGCATACTATTTCTCAGAAAAATGCCCCACTGTTTAAAAGACTGATATGGGACTGATTAGTGCCGAAAGACTTGCTTATATTGTGTTTAAAAGCGAATATCAAACACTGTTTACTTCTTTTACATTAACTTATAGTGTTATAAAGGACATACTTTAGATGGTTCATGTATACATTAATCATTGTTGATGGGTTCACATTAAATACTACTTTAGATTTCAAACTGAACACTTTTGTTATACTTTTTCCTTTTAGGCAGTGAAATCCTGATAGTGTACACAATTTGCAGGGGCCTAGTCTTTTTTTCTGTTATAAAGGTTGCAATTTCTCTTAAGTGCAGTCTTTTACTCTCAGACTAATTGTTTTCTTAGTTAGATGCCACACTTTTATAGATCCCCATCTCTTCAGTGCTTTATTTAGCATTTTATCACTCTATTTCCAGCTTAGCAATTATTTTTATGTTTTTTCATCCTACTTAAGTTTTCAGTTGTATATTTTACACATTCACTCATATTATGATTTGTTTTCTACATACAGACCCAATGAAGTATTTATTTAATATGAAAGTGATCTTTGTTAAACATTGTATATTTATTAATATCTGTTCTGGTAGATATATATTGGTAGATCTTTTTGTTAGTCAGTCTGTTATTTTTTTTGATAGTTTGTTTCTTAATAAAGTTTTGATAAGTTGGCTAGCCTATACAAAGTATTTATAAACTGGTCTTAGATTGTAACTTGTCTCTAGCTTTCTAGATTCAGTATTAGTTAGCACGGTCTCTGATTACACTACGGTGTTAAGGCAGAGGGACTTGGCTAAAGGAATGATTTTAATGCTTTTATTGCTCTTAACAGAATCACCCTCTGTAACTACTCCCCTGCTCCAAATAACCTGATTATATACAAGGAATGTTTTTGACGCTTTTCATATGTTTGTGTGTTTCAATAAAGAATATTCCATTTTTAACTCAGCTGTGGACTACCATGTATGATTATATACAAGTAATGTTTTAGACGCTTTTCATATGTTTGCGTGTTTCAATAAAGGATATTCCATTTTAACTCAGCTGTGGACTACCTACTGTTTTCTATTTGATTATTTTATAGCACGTATTTTATAGTTATATTTCACAGTTCAGTTTTTATTAACTGAACTCAGTGCATAACATAATTTTGAAAGTGAACATCACGCCCTCCACACTGCAAAGTTTCTTCTTGGTTGAAAATGCAGATATTATTGCAACACATTTTCAAGTATAAACAATAAAAGCTTACTGCTTAAAGTAATAAAAGTCTTTTGGCTTTTCCTGGATAGAGGTTGCCACAGCGGATCACCAGTCTGCTTATGACTGGCAGTGGAATTTTATGGTGTCGAGTTGCCAGACCAGCGCCAAACCTTCAGAGAAGGCACACACACACACTCACGCACCTACCTGCATGTCTTTTAAAGTTTAGTTGATTGCAGGGAGGACATGCAGACTCCACACAGAAGGCCTCTTGCTGTGAGGTGACAATGCTAGCTGCAGCACCACTGCGGCTGACATTTACTGCTTAAAGTAATATCATCTCTGAATTTTAAAGACACACAAGAAGCATGAATCATCGCTGTTTCAGAATATTTGTCACAAAGCTGCATAAGTTATGATTCTCATCAGTATAAATGTACACATGCAGCAGATAACTATTATGAATTACCAAATTATTGATCTTTGCAAATGTATTTATTCTTCAAATGAAGGGAGATAGAAAAACTGAGAGAAGTAGTATAAATATTGACATAAACTAACATATGCCAGTGTGCATTGTAAAATAAAGTTCATAACCTTTATATATTAATGAAACATGGTACATTTCATTGTGGATTGTTCTTAGGCTTATCTGCCTTCTAGGCATGTATGAAGCAAAACATTGGATAATATTTTTTTTCTACTTCCTTTCTCTGATTTTTTTCCATTATTTATGATGTTCATTATCTCTAACTGTAACCATATGCAGCTCCTTTATAAATGTTTCCTGTTGCAGTACAAATGTTTGCATCCTGTAATGTCTTTGAATAACCAGGTTTCTGTGGCTGCTGGGATGTCAGTTTGGCTTTGGGAGAGCAAGGCATGCAGCTCTGTGGTTTTATTACAGATACTCTAGAAATTAAGAGTAGTTATGTGACGTGATTTAGAACATTTGGAGAAATTGGAGTTTGTGAGGTTGTAAGAGTTAGAGAGTCCTGGAATGGCGTGGATATTGCCAGATCAGGTAAGGATGTAAAGGGTATGAGAAGAATGGTGAATGAGATAAGACAGTTTAGAGATAATGCAGCGAAGGGAGTAGAAGTGGGAGTTATGTATGTAATGTAAGCTGCAGTTTGAAGGGAACAGTTGTACTTTGGCATACAGAATAGGATTTTAGTGATAAAGGCTAGGGCAAATGTAAGTATTAAAAGGAGTACGTGTATATCAGAATAAAGAATAAGTTTTAGGAGACAAAGAAAGAGGGTTTAGTGCTGTGGCTTTTACTAGAGTTATATGGAGTAGGGAAAAAGGGATAGGGGATAAAGTTTGATAACTAATGAGAGACATTTGTGATATTATGATATAGAGACAGGAAGTAATGAAACTGAGTTGAAAGGAAGTGGATGGGAGGAGACAGGAGGAGAGTGATTAAATGTGGATGGGGAGTGGCTAGAAGAGTATAAATGTAATGAAAGAAGGGGTGGGTTGGAATGGGGTAGGGTAGGAGAGTGGAGTGAGCCTGAGCATAGCAAGGGTGAATGGAGGGGGTAGAGCTGAGAAGAGAGTCTAACACAGGAAAGAAAAATTAAAAAATCTGCAACACCAGTATGAACTGGATTCTACCAGCTAATGTGAGAACTGTTTTCAAAAGGACATCACATACGTTTGGAAGCTGCTTTCTGGAATGAATTAGCACAGAAAGAGCATATATATATATATATATATATATATATATATATATATATATATAAATATATAGTGGGATGGTCTAAATTAACTACTGAATGCCTGAAAAAGACTTGCAACTAAGAACCTAGGGATGAAGTGTTCAAAAACTAAACAAAGTTAGGGATGTTTTATTTTACATCATCTGAGGAGAACTGAATGTAATATTGTTTCTGTAAATGACAGAGCAACTATAATAGTTGCGAAATGGAAGTTAGATGTATATATATATATATATATATATATATATATATATATATATATATATATATATAGGCTGGGACTGACAGCATCTCATGCAGATTAACTTTTTATTTCTTTGTGTTTCTTTTTGACTTTTTCTAAGACTACAGAGCAGTTTAATGCCTGACCATGGAATAGTCTCACTTCTGGTAGGATTATCTAACACATAATTAGTTTTACAGATATTTGGGGAAATGATATATGATTTTGTAAAAAGAAACACCTAATTGAAATGTGATACAGATGCTTTTGGAAATTAATGTGATTTTCTTTTTCACCGATAAATTATTTGTAGGCTTATAAAATTAAACTGCAGTCAATTTGTTTTAGATGAATGAGGTTCAAGAAAACCTTTGAGAGCAGGATTATGTAGTTGTTGCTTTTGGAATTAAATTAGTTGGGGACCTGTTACACACAGTTAACCAGTGGATTTGTATGCATGACACAGAATTTCTGACAGTAATAATATAGTGCTCATGGTTCACTAGATACATTATTTACTTTTACTGCTCATAGTAATGGAAAGAAAGATTTTAGATGTGTCATTTGTGGTTAGAAATGAAGAGGTAAATTGAAATCACTGTGTGACTCACTGGATAGCAAACTGGCTCACAAATGAACCCAGGAACTCATGGTGGGTGGCTCTACTGCCTCCAAAAGACCTGACAGTGGCTATGTTCCCCAGGTTTCAGCCCTTGGTCTACTTCTCTTTGGCACTTACATCTCAGAGTCAAAGATACTCTTAAGGGTTTATGGTTGACCAAGTATGCAAATAACTGTAACTTGGTGTCATTATAAACTGCCCAAAAGACACAAGGATCCTTCAAGAGGGCCTTTCTCACACAAATGGTCCAAAACCATGGACAACGAAATGCCAACAAATGTATAATAGTATGCTTCAGCAAGCAAGAAGTGCCTTCTAGCTATCAGACTGACAACACACCCCTGAAATTGATCCAATATTTAGGGACATGGGAACATACGTAGACAATGAACTGTCCTCTGATCGCAACATATCCACTATTGTAAGAACATCCTTTTTTGCTAAAGGTATGGCATCCAGGTCCAGGTTATGATGATTCTACTGTATTCTGCACTAATTTGGCCACTCACTGAGTATAATACCCCCTGTAGTATGTACCTCCACAAAAATGTGGCGTAACTTGAATGCCCACAATGCCTTCTTATTAAGAAAATCTAAGTCTTAAAAACTATGCAGACCTTCTGAAAGCCTGGTCCCTCTTCTTGCTGTCATACAGGCATCTGAGGAGCAATATACATGTTTTTAATTGCACTCTATTACTGTAGTAGTAGTAGTATAGTATTATATTTTGTTCATGGTAGAACCTATCATTGCTGAAATTATAAGCCAGAAGCCCCTGCCAGCGATAGCAAATAATAAACACATAGAATAGTTAACTTATCAATTAATTATTCAAGAAACGAATCACTTTTCTTAAAGAGACATCATAAAGTTGCTACAAAGATTATTGAGTCTTAACAGAATAAATAACTTAACCAGTGCTTTGTAATTCTATGCAGTTAAAAGCAATATAAATAGTAGTGTATGTAAACATCCATAAGAAAATAAACTATAAACAAAGCTCATTTTTTTATCTTAGCCCTGACTATGGCCTTAGTGACCTAAGTTCAGTTTCTCTTCCTGATGGACTTCTATTGTCGTGTTTCCACATGTTGAGTGATTTCTGGCATCTTCTACTTCTTCATTCAAGTTTCCTGCTTGTCACACTTTCCCCTTCATTCTTGAAAGTCTGCTTTCTTCTGTGCCCAATGCTACACAGGGTAGGTGAACACTGACCTTTTCTGATTGCTAAAGTGCTTCATCTTTTCCTTTTTTAACTGCTCAGATTCTGATAATGTGATCACTCTTCCTCCAACAGTTGTCTTCGGTCTTCTGCCACTATAAATGTTGCAGAATTTGGTAGGTATAATTTATTCCTTTTTTCCACCTGATCAAAAAAGCTCCAGCTTATCAGAACTTTCTAACAGCTTCTTCTAACTTCCTGTTCTATTACCATCTGAGATTGGATGATCACCCATGACCCAATGATCTTATCCTTGCTGCTCAATGTACTTAAAAATGTAATTATCACATAAGGCTTTACAGTAGTCCTGGAACATTTTATAATGCATCTCATTAACTCTAATTCCTTTTATTTCCACTGCTGTTCATAGAGTCACAGAATCCACTCTTTATAATATTTGTATTCAAGCACTTGATAATGTAACTGTGTTCCAAGTAATCTAGTACAACTAATTTCAAAATGTATACACACAAAGTGCAAACAGCCACTAGTAGAATTATACACACAGCACCATCCAGTATAACAGTCAACAGCAACAAAAAGTCAGACCACTGCTGAAATATCCAAAAGCAGGTTTAATAGTAGAACAACTGGTAAAAACAGTGAATATGGTTAGCGCTTTCGTGGTCTCAAACACCACTTCTTCAGACCTTCATAAAAAATTCTTTACTCTAACACACCTTCCTGTAAACCAATTTATACAGTCATGAACCTATAAGCAAGCTTACTTAATTAAGCCCAGCTTCCAAGTGTTTAACCCTTGCCTGTCCAATGCTTTAAATTACATTTGCTCAAGCAACTACATATATACACATGCTCCATAATCTCATCTGTCCCATAAATTATTCCTAAAATTAAAAACTTTCCTATAAATACTATTATAATGTTATAACATTCAACATAGCTTGAAACATTCATTATTACATAAAAAATTATGAAAACTTAACTATAAAAATCCATGCTATGTATTTGAGCAGACTTCTATTCTTTAAAATGGGTTGTATTGGAATTCTATCATTTAACCCTTTTCCCCAGTTTGCACTTAATCTAATTATTCAACGTGTCTCTGAGGTCTCAGTGGTGTTTCTAATATCCCCACCTCTTTCATTTTCATGAACTTGTTCTATCATTGTAAACTCAAAAGCATGGGTTTGTCCTGGAGCTAAGACATGTTTTGCCAGTGCATCAGTTTCAGTGCCCTTCCTTATGTGTTGTACATGCTCACGTGTATGATACCTTAATTTTCTATTCGTCTTACCTACATAAAAGGATGGGCATCCCTTGCACCTGGCCAAATAAACAATGTTTTCACTATTACAATCTGCTAGTACATGAAACACATATCTTTGTCCTGAATCTGGATGTATAAAAACATTATTTTCCAATATATACTGGCATTGATTACAGTTCTTACATGGGTATGTGCCCTCACTCCTATCTCTCCTTTGCCTGGTCTTCTGCCCCCAGATGAACAACAAAGCATCTGCTTCAAAGATCTTTTATTCTTAAACTGGAAACTAGGTTTGTCACCATAAGCCGTACTTTTCAACTAATAGAAACAGGAATGATGTTAAGAGCAAGACGCCCCTAACCAATAAAATGCGGGTACCTATACATTACTGCAGTAATGTGGGGGTGGTAACAGAAACAGTGAGAAAGTTCTGGTCTATCCTTACTCAGGATGAAGAAATAAGAAATAAAGCAGGTGACAAGCCTAGTTTCCAGTTTAAGAATAAAAGATCTTTGAAGCAGATGCTTTGTTGTTCATCTGGGGGCAGGACACCAGGACAAAGGAGTGATAGGAGTGAGGGCACATACCCATGTAAGAACTGTAATCAATGCCAGTATATATTGGAAAATAATGTTTTTATACCTCCAGATTCAGGACAAAGATATGTGTTTCATGTACTAGCAGATTGTAATAGTGAAAACATTGTTTATTTGGCCAGGTGCAAGGGATGCCCATCCTTTTATGTAGGTAAGACGAATAGGAAACTAAGGTATCGTATACGTGAGCATGTACAACACATAAGGAAGGGCACTGAAACTAATCCACTGGCAAAACATGTCTTAGCTACAAATCAAGCCCATGCTTTTGAGATTACAATGATAGAACAAGTTCATGAAAATGAAAGAGGTGGGGATATTAGAAACACCACTGAGACCTCGGAGACACGTTGGATAATTAGATTAAGGGCAGACCGCGGAAAAGGGTTGAATGATAGAATTCTAATACAACGCATTTTAAAGAATAGAAGTCTGTTCAAATAAATAGTATGGATTTTTATAGTTATGTTTTTATAAATGTTTTTTTATGTAACAATGAATGTTTCAAGCTATGTTGAATGTTATAATATTATAATAGTATTTATAGGAATGTTTTTATTTTTAGGAATAATTTTAATGGGCAGATGAGATTATGGAGCATGTGTATATATGTATTTGCTTGAGCAAATGTAATTTAAAGCATTGGACAGGCAAGGGTTAAACACTTGGAACCTGGGTTTAATTGAGTAAGCTTGTTTCTAGGTTCATGACTGTAGGAATTGGTTTAAAAGAAGGTGTGTTAGAGTAAAGAATTTATTATGAAGGTCTGAAGAAGTGGTGTTTGAGACCACGAAAGCGCTAACCTTATTCACTGTTTTAACTAGTTGTTCTACTATTAAACCTGCTTTCGGATATTTCAGCAGTGGTCTGATTTTTTGTTGCTGTTTGCTGTTACACTGGATGGTGCTGTGTATATAATTTCAAAATGTGTAGAACAGTGTTAAATAAATTTACACCACTAAAATACAATGAATAGGTGTGGAACCAACTGTGTCTTTGGTTAGCATATATAGGAATCAGCCATGTTTTTCTGCCCATATTTAAAGAAAATTATTAAAACCAATGCAGGAGGTGACCGTAACTCAATACAGGTGGTTTACAGGGCTAGCTGCAATAACTGTGAAGCATTTTATGTGGGGAAAATGCTCAACAGACTTAAAAGAAGGATTTCTGGCCATCTTTCTGAAATTAGAGCTAAGTGCAAGAATAATGTACTGGCTCAGCACTTGTAGCTTCACAAAAGACACACTGGCTGTAAAAATTAAAATTTATTGATCATGTGGACCTTTTGGAACTGGAAGGAGACATCAGTAATCTTTTAGAAAAATGTGAACTACTGTGGCAGCTGGAACTGAACTCTTTTAGAAAACCGGGCCTTAATTATTATTGCTCCATAAAAAGCATACTATATCTCAGAAAACTGCCCCACTGTTTAAAAGACTGATATGGGACTGATTAGTGCCGAAAAGACTTGCTTATATTGTGTTTAAAAGCGAATATCAAACACTGTTTACTTCTTTTACATTAACTTATAGTGTTATAAAGGACATACTTTAGATGGTTCATGTATACATTAATCATTGTTGATGGGTTCACATTAAATACTACTTTAGATTTCAAACTGAACACTTTTGTTATACTTTTTCCTTTTAGGCAGTGAAATCCTGATAGTGTACACAATTTGCAGGGGCCTAGTCTTTTTTTCTGTTATAAAGGTTGCAATTTCTCTTAAGTGCAGTCTTTTACTCTCAGACTAATTGTTTTCTTAGTTAGATGCCACACTTTTATAGATCCCCATGGCTTCAGTGCTTTATTTAGCATTTTATCACTGTATTTCCAGCTTAGCAATTATTTTTATGTTTTTTCATCCTACTTAAGTTTTCAGTTGTATATTTTACACATTCACTCATATTATGATTTGTTTTCTACATACAGACCCGATGAAGTATTTATTTGATACGAAAGTGATCTTTGTTAAACATTGTATATTTATTAATATCTGTTCTGGTAGATATATATTGGTAGATCTTTTTGTTAGTCAGTCTGTTATTTTTTTTGATAGTTTGTTTCTTAATAAAGTTTTGATAAGTTGGCTAGCCTATACAAAATATTTATAAACTGGTCTTAGATTGTAACTTGTCTCTAGCTTTCTAGATTCAGTTTTAGTTAGCACGGTCTCTGATTACACTACGGTGTTAAGGCAGAGGGACTTGGCTAAAGGAATGATTTTAATGCTTTTATTGCTCTTAACAGAACCACCCTCTGTAACTACTCCCCTGCTCCAAATAACCTGATTATATACAAGGAATGTTTTTGACGCTTTTCATATGTTTGTGTGTTTCAATAAAGAATATTCCATTTTTAACTCAGCTGTAGACTACCATGTATGATTATATACAAGGAATGTTTTAGATGCTTTTCATATGTTTGCGTGTTTCAATAAAGGATATTCCATTTTAACTCAGCTGTGGACTACCTACTGTTTTCTATTTGATTATTTTATAGCACGTATTTTATAGTTATATTTCACAGTTCGGTTTTTATTAACTGAACTCAGTGCATAACATAATTTTGAAAGTGAACATCACGCCCTCCACACTGCAAATTTTCTTCTTGGTTGAAAATGCGGATATTATTGCAACACATTTTCAAGTATAAACAATAAAAGCTTACTGCTTAAAGTAATAAAAGTCTTTTGGCTTTTCCTGGATAGAGGTTGCCACAGCGGATCACCGGTCTGCTTATGACTGGCAGTGGAATTTTATGGTGTCGAGTTGCCAGACCAGCGCCAAACCTTCAGAGAAGGCACACACACACACTCACGCACCTACCTGCATGTCTTTTAAAGTTTAGTTGATTGCAGGGAGGACATGCAGACTCCACACAGAAGGCCTCTTGCTGTGAGGTGACAATGCTAACTGCAGCACTACTGCGGCTGACATTTACTGCTTAAAGTAATATCATCCCTGAATTTTAAAGACACACAAGAAGCATGAATCATCGCTGTTTCAGAATATTTGTCACAAAGCTGCATAAGTTATGATTCTCATCAGTATAAATGTACACATGCAGCAGATGACTATTATGAATTACCAGATTATTGATCTTTGCAAATGTATTTATTCTTCAAATGAAGGGAGATAGAAAAACTGAGAGAAGTAGTATAAATATTGACATAAACTAACATATGCCAGTGTGCATTGTAAAATAAAGTTTATAACCTTTATATATTAATGAAACATGGTACATTTCATTGTGGATTGTTCTTAGGCTTATCTGCCTTCTAGGCATGTAAGAAGCAAAACATTGGATAATATTTTTTTTCTACTTCCTTTCTCTGATTTTTTTCCATTATTTATGATGTTCATTATCTCTAACTGTAACCATATGCAGCTCCTTTATAAATGTTTCATGTTGCAGTACAAATGTTTGCATCCTGTAATGTCTTTGAATACTCCTTATAAAATGAACAGGGCTTTATTTATAATTTCTTGTACATCACTTCCTAGATTTTAGCACTTTGACTCTCAGGATATTTGTTTCTCCATGAGGTACATGTATAGTCAAACTTAAGCTTTTAAGCTTAAATAAACTGCATTATGAGCTGCATTATTCTGTCCACTACAACACCACTCAGGAAAGTTTATACTTCTGTGTTATGTTCTAGTTAGATGTTAAACCCATTTTGAGGAATAGTACTGTTACATTGCTAGAAATAAAATCTGCTGCTTCAGGATGGTCTGTGATATATTATCAGAAAATGTGCAATTACTTCAATTTTACTACTTGATCGGCACATTCACCATGCCTTCAGAACATTAGACATTACTCTGAAGCCTTGCTAGCATAGATTAATGGAGCATATGCTCCTTTGTGTACATGTGTAAATCTGTGTTGTGTTTGTCAGCAACTTCAGAAAAATGCACAACAGACATATGCCCTTTGCCACAATAATTTATTTATTTTATTTATTGACATTTGATTACTGGTAAAGTATGAAAGGGTAGCTGCCCATTTTCAGCACAGGCATGGGGAAAGCAATCTCTGAAAAGTAACAAAAACATTTTAAGAACAATAATGTTATAACTTTCAAAATAATATAAGAACATCTACAGTTTAAATAACTATACCCAATTATACATAATGTGAAAACATTAATTCAGAAGAGATATCACTTATATGACAATGATTTATTATTTAGAGAAATTTTGGCTAGTTTACAGAAATTAAATCTAAGCTAATATAATACAAATAGGAACTGCAATATGAAATAAGAGGTACACAGGGATATGACATATTAGATAGAGTGTCAGTGGAAAGAACTTGATAGATGTTAGGAAGGGAGTGAAGAAGGGGGATTAATGAGGTGTAAGGGATGGGCAGTTAGTTGCTCATATTTAGGGATATAGTTTATCCTGGGGTTGAACAAGAATAGTGCCAGATTTTGTCTAGGAAGTATGTTATAATGGTTTTAGGATGGGTGAAAGCCATGTTGTATGAAAGATAGGAGTCCTTACTGCAAGAGATCTTTTAACAATTTTTTTAATACATTTTCAAGTATTTTGGAAAGGGAGGATAAGATTCCGATAGCTCTACAGTAAATTATGTATGCTGAATGCCCTCCTTTGTGCAGAGGGATAAAGTGTCATTGTTTCTAAAGAGAGAGAACTTGGGATTCCTTTACTGACCTCTTTATAATGAGTAAAACAGAATAGGCAATGCCATTGTCTGCTGATTTAAAGTACTTGCTTGGAAGGTCATCGGTTGAAGTAAAGCAAGGTTTGAGTTAGTTTTATATAGGATGTGAGCACAGGTTTGAAGGTGAAAGTGAATATGGTGATATGTGGCTGTTGGGCAGGGTTGGGATTAGATATTGGGAAATCCTTGGCTATTGATGCTATATCATCTATGAAATAATAGTTGAATTCTATTGCAGTTTCGAATACTGAGTAACTGGGATATGGGTTAAGGTAGAATTTTTGGCTGGGATGTAAGATTCCTGATTTATTATTTAGAGAAATTTTGGCTAGTTTACAGAAATTAAATCTAAGCTAATATAATACAATTAGGAACTGCAATATGAAATAAGAGGTACACAGGGATATGACATATTAGATAGAGTGTCAGTGGAAAGAACTTGATTGATGTTAGGAAGGGAGTGAAGAAGGAAGATTAATGAGGTGTAAGGGATGAATACATACGTGTTCATATTTAGGGATATAGTTTATCCTGGGGTTGAACAAGAACAGTGCCAGATTTTGTCTAGGAAGTATGTTATAATGGTTTTAAGGACTAGAGGAAGGGTGTTGACCTGATGGGTACAGGTAAGGAGTTCCAGGCCTTAGCAACATGGTATGATTACAGACTATGCCCTGGAGATTTGATAGGTTTACGGACAGAGAGAAGTTTTTCGTCATTGGATAATAATGACTGAGTGGGAACATAGTCATGTGGAATAGTATTTCATGCTGGACAAGCAGATGGATGCTGAATAATTTTATAGTTGGTAAGACTCTCTGTATATGCAGTTGATGAGGTAGTTCTAACCAAGGTATACTTTTTAGTGCTGTATAATAGTAAGTGCTGGTGGGCTATTTGCTGCAAATTTAGCCATTTCATTATAGCTTAATACAAGATTTGCTTTTTTGTAATGCCTGGAGTTTAAGGATAGGAGTAAGAAGAAGTGGTAAGTGGTGGGAAGTTTAGTTTTAGTTGTGCTGGTGAGAAAGGTTTTGGCTCTGTAAAGCATTCCTAGTTGTTGGTGTTTTTTAATGCAATTTTATAAATGCAGGTCAAATTTCCGATTATCATCCAGTGATATCCCTAATAGTTTGCTCTGACAAGCAACTTTGATGGCTGTATTATTAAGAGAGAAGATTAAATTTTTTTCATGTGGATGGATTTGGACAAAATAAGTAGGTTTTTTTTGAGGGGGGTTGAGCATGAGTTGTGAATTACAAAACCATTTTTCACTGGCTGTTAACACTTCTTGATTAATTTTTGAAGATGTGCCAGGTCATCTGATGTGCATATGAGTGTGGAGTCATCTGTGTATTGCATTAGGGAGGCCTGTTATGTAGATGATGTGTGGTGAGTGTTTATGAGAATGCTAAAGAGGAGGGCACCAATGATTGAGCAATTTGGTACACTGATAGTGACTGAGAGGTATGGAGAGAGGACAGAGTGACATTTTAATGATGGATACCTATTGAACAAGTAGCTTTTGACCCATAGAATGGTAGGCTGAGATAGACCTAGTGAGGACATTTGACATAAAAGTTTGCTGTGACACACTATGTTGAAGGTTTTAGAAAACTCTAGAAATAAGGACGATACTAGGTTGCTGTTATCCCTGACATTAGTGACAGCAGCTATAAAGGTTAGAAGTGCAGTGCTAGTAGTATAGGATGGATAGAAGCCATGTTGTATGGAAGATAGGAGTCCTTATTGCAAGAGATCTTTTAACAATTTTTTTAATACATTTTTCAAGTATTTTGGAAAGGGAGGATAAGATTCTGATAGCTCTACAGTAAATGATGTATGCTGAGTGTCCTCCTTTGTGTAGAGGGATAAAGTGTATTTTTTTCTACAGAGAGAGACCATGGGATTCCCTTACTGACCTCTTTATAATGAGTAAAACAGAATAGGCAATGCCAATGAGTGCTGATTTAAAGTACTTGCTTGGAAGGTCATCGGTTGAAGTAAAGCAAGGTTTGAATTAGTTTTATATAGGATGTGAGCACAGGTTTGAAGGTGAAAGTGAATATGGTGATATATGGCTGTTGGGCAGGGTTGGGATTAGATACTGGGAAATCCTTGGTTATTGATGCTATATCATCTATGAAATAAGAGTTGAATTCTATTGCAGTTTCGAATAGTGAGTAACTGGGATATGGGTTAAGGTATAATTTTTGGCTGGGATGTAAGATTCCTTTAAAGGCTGACCAGAATTTTTAGGGTTATGTTTACTATTGTTCTGAATGTTATTACAGTATTGTTTTTTGTCTTCATCTATTTGCTTTTTATTATGGTTGTGGAGTAAGAGCAAACAACTACACTCAAAGCTATTGGATACGGCTGTAGTGTTGCATTTTACACTAAGTACATGTTTTATTTTGCTCAAGCATGTGTGGGTTTTTCACTGAGTTGGAGGTGCATAAATCTATAATGAAAGCATAAAAATGTATATCTAAAGCATACCTCTCGACTGTCCAGATTTTCACAAGATATCTAGATTTTTGCCTCATATATTTGGTCTGTTCCTCAACAAATTAGTTTTTTTCTGGCAAATCACTGAAGACTAAATAATGACACATTACCTGTTATTCTTCAACCTTCTAAGTTTGTAAGAGCAATATTTGAAATATGCCCCTATTTTTCAGCTTTTGTACCCCACTCCCCATTATTTGAAGGTTTTGTTCAAATTTCTTGTTCTAAGAGGTTGAGAGGTATAATCTAAAGTAAATGAATCTATTTGAAACTGTTACCGTATAACATAAAAGGTCACCTGTCTACTTTTGGGGGTGGCACATCCAGGATAATCTTAATGTTAGGCCTGCCACCATTCTCTTAGTACCGCCTCCTGAATGGGCTCATCTTTATAAATCGTAATACCATCTGAACTGCATGTATCAATCTGTTTATTAACACCCCAAACTTGTATAGCTCCTGTACCCCCATCTTCAGGATGTTGAACACCTCAAAGACAGGGACTCTTCTTTCTATCACATGCTGGTGACTCAAAGCACATAACCGTGTAATGTTTAACTAAGCAACAAATAAATGCATCCAAGTGCTCTGAAGTCCATATCTTCAGTTCTGGTGGCAACTTGTTACCTTAGTGATTGTCAGTTTGATTAGATGCTTTCTGATAATGTCTGTAGTGCCTGAATGATGAAAATAACCTTAGTGCAACTATATTCCTGAATTAATTAACAGATAGTCAATAACCATCATGTGCAATTTACTGTATTCCTGAATTAATTAACAGATAGTCAATAACCATCATGTGCAATTTACTGTATTCCTGAATTAATTAACAGATAGTCAATAACCATCATGTGCAATTTACTGTATTCCTGAATTAATTAAAAGAAAGTCAATAGCCATCATGTGCAATTTACTGTATTCCTGAATTAATTAACAGATAGTCAATAACCATCATGTGCAATTTACTGTATTCCTGAATTAATTAAAAGAAAGTCAATAGCCATCATGGGCAATTTACTGTATTCCTGAATTAATTAACAGATAGTCAATAACCATCATGTGCAATTTACTGTATTCCTGAATTAATTAACAGATAGTCAATAAGCATCCTGAATTAATTAACAGATAGTCAATAACCATCATGTGCAATTTACTGTATTCCTGAATTAATTAACAGAGTCAATAACCATCATGTACAATTTACTGTATTCCTGAATTAATTAACAGATAGTCAATAACCATCATGTGCAATTTACTGTATTCCTGAATTAATTAACAGAGTCAATAACCATCATGTGCAATTTACTGTATTCCTGAATTAATTAACAGATAGTCAATAACCATCATGTGCAATTTACTGTATTCCTGAATTAATTAACAGAGTCAATAACTATCATGTGCAATTTACTGTATTCCTGAATTAATTAACAGATAGTCAATAACCATCATGTGCAATTTACTGTATTCCTGAATTAATTAAAAGATAGTCAATAACCATCATGTGCAATTTAATGTATTTCTGAATTAATTAAAAGATAGACAATAACCATCATGTGCAATTTACTGAACCCTTTTTCAAAGGCTGTATCCCTAACCATCTTACTTTTATTGTAGTTTATTACATCACTGTGATTTTTCATACCCTAAATAATAGCATCAATAAGTCCATGTCAAAGATGAGACCTGATGTACATTTACAAGTTAACTTCTGTATTATATTATGATGTAATATCCTTTCTAAACATCTCAATTATCTGTTCATCTGTTTATTGTTCCTTTTGTAAAGGATACCATGGGCATTAGGTTGTCAGATTACTTGTAAAGAAGAGATTTACATTTCTTCTTCTTCCACATTACAAATATTCTGACCAAAAATAGCTACTAAAAATGGTGGTAGTAAATGCACAGGTAAGGGTGGCATGCAATTATTGTTTATCCAATTGTTTCACTGTGGTTTCTGATGAAGAATAACAGTCTTTTATCATTGTATCATTATAAGTGCTGGTTACTGCTGTCTTTCATAAAAATAAAGCTATATTACTCCTCTTCAGTGTTTTTTATAAATATAGGCAATGAATGCCTAGTCCTACAACATCTGTGGGCATTGAATAGCTTAGCCAGTTGTATCTGATTTTTCAATGTACCTGTCACCTTCTAGACAATAAAGAATTTGACTGCACTTTCTAGTAATAGTATTTTTAATTGAAAACTGTAGCATATGCACAAAACCCTCTACCTTCTTCTGGCATTATCCAATATTTAAACCATATCTGGAGGTTAAAATAATTTAAGTTCTTGAAGGTGCATGTTGCTGAATTAAAGGAAAGAGACATTGTTTTAAACTATGCAGACCCAGCCAGTTTGCATTTTCCCAATCTTCTGTCTACAGGGAAATGTAATTTTATGAAGAAAATCTGTTTTACTTAAAAAATATTAAACTTTAATCAGTACAGTTTTATTTATTTATTTTACATTTGTCAACTGGGAAAGTCTGACTTGGAACAAGTCAATTTTCAGTGGAGGCCCGAGGAGAGATGCTCCAGACACATGTCCTTGTAATGTGGGAGGAAACTGAAGCACCCAGAGGGAACCCACACAAATGCAGGTAGGACATGCAGACTCCACACAGAAAGTACCCCAGCTAAGAATTGAACCAGAAGATCTAGTGCTCTGAGGCAACAATGCTACCGCTGCACCACTGCGCTGTAAAGGTTGCAGTTGTCTATTGTACCTTCACAGATAGCCAGTGGAATGCTAAGCGACACACTTATTTTTTTCTTTCACAGAATAAGTAGTTTATGCTGTATGTCCATATATGTCTAAAATTACTGTTAAATACTTGAATGCATATGCTGCTGTTTCTCAGGTAGACTGTATTTATCTTGGTATTGTGTAGAATTCAACAGCTTTTAGTAAGTACAAATATACTCCCAGAAGTGTGCATCATGTACCTTTCTTTCCTTTCTGTTTAAGGCAGGAATAAATAACAAATCTTTTCATATACTGCATTTCTGTCTGGTGCCAGAAAATAAACTATATGTAAAGATGGACACCATTCAGCCTTTAGGTAACAAACCTACTTGTAAAAGGAAAGGCAGGAAGGTAGTGATGAGAAAGCAAGGTACTGAAGAAACATCCTCAACTGGTGTTATAGCTATAATCTAACCTCATTAATACCAGGAAGGCATTTAGTCAAAACCTGTAGGTAGGATTAGTCTGACTGGAAGATAGTGATTATGTTTCATCAAACCTCTTCTTTGGAGCAATGAGAGTTTGTGATTCTATGTGCAATGCCATCCTGAATTACACTGCTTATGGATGAAATAATAGAACCAAACATGGAAAAAGTAACAGGAATTGAAAATGCAAAACCAATGCATAAAAGTTAGAATGATATGTGCAATACTTTCAATAGGGATTACAGATGAAAAAGTAGAAAATGTACTTCTGGAACTTCTTATGACCTCTTTCAAGATAATTCTTAACCTCATTCCAGTGGAATTCATCACACTGAATGAACAGTTTTTTTTTAATTATAAGTTAACCCATGTGCATTTCATTTCACTGTCCAGGACAAGATAATTATACTTAAAGGGGATAGAAGCTATGCAAGGAAAACCATAATACAGACAGCCAAAGGTATCGGTACCCATGAAGAAATGCAGCAGCTCATATTAGCTTCAGAAAAACACAGGAATATACAGAAGACTAAAGCTGATAATAATTTCACTAAGTCTAGGGCTTAAATAGGGCTTCCTTTACAGGTAGGAAAACAATAAGACAAGGACAACATTTGTTTAAAAGTATTCCACCATTTGTGTATTCTCTTGAAAGAATGACACCATACTGGTTTATAATAGTTATCTCAGCAAACATTTGTTCAAGCTCTCTGATACTGGTCAGATGGCTCCATGTATACAACTGGTTGGATAACAGAGTAAGAGGATGACAAAACCCTTTATTCTTACCTCTGTAGCCCATTTCTTTTCTATCTATGCAAGACTGCAGTGTAGTGTAAAAATACACCATTCGGATGGCTGTCAATGGATTCGAAAGATCAAGATACAAGTCATTGATTTGCTCCTGTGAGCAGGTATTATGTGGTTGGGTGTTCTGTTAACTGATATTTAATATCTGTTAGTAGACATTATGTGGTTGGGTGTTTGTTAACTGATATTTAATGTCTGTGAGGAAGTATTGTTCTGTGTTTGGAGGCAAGTTTACCTCATGGAAGGTTCACAAATACTGTTCTGTTGTGTGGATGGCTGACCATGCAGACAAGTATATATCATATACTAGCAGCAGTATGTGGGCTTTCCTTAGATGTTCGCTTTTGTATAGGGGTTGCAGCATCAGCGTATGTTATCTAAAGTTAAGGAGAGTGAGCAGGAGACTGAGTAGGAACATGTGGCAAGGTTATTAGTGAACAAAATTATAGCTTATTTTATCAGAATGAACACAAGGTCTGCTCTTCACTTTTTCCCTTAGAACTGTTCAAACTCTCAAATTCATCACTCTATTCTCTTTCTAAAGCCCTGCACTTGCTCAGCTCTTATAAGGAAACACTAACTAACTAAAGCACTACACCCTCCTTGACTTCTCATAAGTATTAGGCTCCCAATTGGTCCTTCCTGATCAAGTGAAAAATCAGTTCCCTTCCCTAATCTGATCAGTAAAAAAACAGTTCCCTATACTAATCTGGTATGTCCAAGGGTCAGTTTCAAGGTTACTCTCCAGTCCAGCTGGTGAATCTGGGAATTTTGAGGCAATGTTACAATTGCCTTATGTACACAGACAACCCTCTCCTCCTTCCAACAAACTCTAATACATGTGAGAGATGCAGTTACACAGCCAAACTGGAGGCACAGCTCTCTCAACCCAAGACTGGCACAGTCAGTCAGGAGGAAAAGGTAACCACCCACACCACAAATCCAGTCTCACATAGACCTATTGCATCTGCATACCCAACACATAAACACACAAAAAAATACTTGGAAGCTCTAAATAAAAATCTGCCTAAACAGCAAAGACCTCCTAAGCAGATATCCAAGCAACAGCCACCCCTCAACAATACCCACGAATCACATATCTCACAAAATCAGTGTGCCTCACAGTCACAGCCCTTAAGGCCAAACAACACACCAAATACACTTGTTATAGGGGACTCTATTGTCTGGCACACTGACATCCTGCTCACCAGACTGAACAAGGAGAAGGTCACTGTAAGCTGCCTGTCTGGTGCCAGGATCTGCCACATAACGGAAGCACTCAGGTCACTCCAAAGCAAGTACAAGTATGACTCCGTCATTGTCCATGCTGGTGTGAATGACCTGAGATGTACCTCCCTGGACTACATGAAAAGAGACATAGAGGAGCTCTCTGACCATGTAGCCCAGGCTGGTATGACCCTGATCTTGAGTAGCATCTTGCCCTCACCAAGAATGATGCCACAGTATAAAGACAAAATGATCAGTTTCAACAATTGGCTAAAGTATTGGTGTCATTCAAAGGGGATCCAGTGTCTGTCAGCCTGGGATGACATGCTTGGCAAGCCACGTCGCTAGGGACAGCTTGCACCTGTCACCCTTAGGCTTTTGTTACTGGCCATGGCTCTTGCCACCCCCATAGTGCCTTTTTTAGGCAAGGCTCAAAGGACAAACCTACCTCCATAGACAACCCAAAGATAAAAAAAACTAAAGGTAATGCTACTCAATGCCAGAAGTCTAAACCTCAAGATGCACGCACTTGAGGCTCTCCTCAGTATGGAGAAAATTGATGTCTGTGTAGTAACAGAAACCTGGTTCAAGGCTCCTGAGAGCACCCCAGTACTACCAGGTTATAACTCATACCATGCGTTTCGGCCCCAAAACTCGGACTGAAGCACAAAAGGAGGGGGAGTATCTATATTCATCAAAGATACCTACACCTCCAGGTTAGTGGCACTGCACAAAGCATTGGAAACCATCCATGTGCAACTAACAGCAGGCAAAACTGCCTTTCAGTTTGTAGCCTGCTACAGAACACCCTCCCTATTACAGGAACCCCACTTGGCATTCCTGAGAACACTGGAGAATATGAAGGTCTCTCCAAACACTATGTTATTGGGTGACTTCAACTACCCAAACATTGACTGGGAAAACTACTCAAGCCCAAACACCCTCGCCCAATGGTTCCTTGAATTTATAAACTCTAACACAATGGAACAACTGGTCACCACTCCCACAAGAGGGAACAACATATTGGACTTGGTCATCACCAACATGGGGACTCTATGTTCCACACCAGAGGTAAACCCCTCATTGGTAAGATCAGACCATAAACAAATTTCCCTGGACATCCATATCCCGTCCCCACCCCAGCCAAGGAAATCACTGTAAAGAATTTCTCAAAAGCCAACTTTGCACTTCTCAAGTCTGAGGTGGAATCCTTCAAAGCCCCTGGGCCAGAGGATAATACAGCCCAATCCGCAGAATCCTTTACAAATGCATTCTATGAGCACCTGCAGGAATGCATGGATCATGCTATCCCAAATAAAACCAAGACTTACTCCTCCAAAAACAGGAGACCAGTCTGGTGGACCCCAGCCATAAATAAGCTATACAACAGAAGGAGGAAGCTACTACATGACAGAGCAAAATCCCAAAAAGGGAAGGCATCTCTGATCAGTATTAGCAAGAAACTTCGATCCCTCATAAAATCATCAAAGGCCAGTTTCGAAGAAAATTGCCCTAGACACTAAAGATAATCACAAGGCCTTCTTTAGTTATGTCAGGAACATGAGCGGAAACTCCCAGATATGCTCTGAATTGTTGCATAACGGTACAAAATATACCGAACCTACAGACATAGCCAACATCCTGGCAGACAGATTCAGCGCAAACTTCTCCCCTTCCCCAAAGGAGCAAATGCCTATCCCAACTGAATGTAACCTCCCTGACATCACAGATGCACAGGTGAAAGCTGCCCTCTCCAAAGCAAAAAACACAGCATCTATGGGACCGGACAGTGTCCCAGGCTGTGTCTTACATGAGCTCCAAGAAGAACTGAACCCTCACATTAAGTCACTGTTCAAACTTAGCCTTACTACAGAATATGTACCCAAAGAATGGCGTACTGCTACAGTGGTCCCACTCCACAAAGGTGGTGCCACAACAGACCCCAGAAACTATCGCCCCATAAGCCGGACTAGTTTGGTCTGTAAAGCTATGGAGTGTATTATCATGGAACTCATAAACAAAGACATTGGGAGCCTCCAGACACTGGACCCTACCCAATTCAGCTTTGTTAAGGGCAGATCTTGCCTCTTAAACTAGTTGATTTCTTTGAAACAGTTACCAAAGCCATAGATGAGGGCAAGGTAGTCCACACAGCCTACCTGGACCTCGCAAAAGCCTTCGACACAATACCCCACTCGGGCATCATAAATAAGCTTACCAGCTTAAATATCAACCCCTATATCACAAGATGGGTTGCAAACTGGCTCAGAGATAGAACCCACATGGTCAGAATCGCAGGTGCCATGTCCGAATCCAAACCAGTTACAAGTGGCATCCCACAAGGCTCAGTTCTGGGACCTCTTTTGTTTGGTATATACTTCTCTGAGGTTCAGGCTAACACGGGGGGGATTATGGCTGACAAAGTTCGCAGATGACTGCAAACTGGGGATCATAATCGAATCTCCACCTGACACAAGCATCCTCCAAAAGGGTCTCACAGAGATGGATGCTTGGTGCCAGAGCCACGGCCTCAAGCTAAATGCTAAAAAGTGCATAGTCATCCCCTTTGGGAAAAACAAGGTGCCCACAAATTACCACATAGGTGGTAATCCATTAAGTACGGAAGAAGTAATAAGAGATTTGGGGACCAACGTAGATAGTAATCTCTCCTTTGATAATCACGTTGCCAAAGTGGTTAGAAAGACCTTCTATATAGCCCACCTTATCACGAAAGGGTTCGCATTTAGATCAAGAGAGGTCATTGTGCCCCTCTACTCGTCACTCGTCAGGCCCATAATTCAATACAATGCCCCTTTTGGGATGTACCTTACCCAACACCTGCAGCAACTGGAGAGACCCCAAAAGTACCTCACCAAGAGGATCATGGGCTACAAACAGATGTCCTATGCAGCTTGACTAAAGAAACTCCAGCTCTACTCAGTTGCTTACTGCCTACTCAGAGGCGATCTATGCCTGACGTACAAAGCCATGTCAAACCCAGAATTAATGGACATGCTCCACCTCAAAAAATCCAAGTCCCTTAGAGCTACACGCTCCAGGGACCTAAACCTCAGCACAAAAATAAATAGGACATGCTGGAGGGACAGATTCATTTCCCAGAGGCTCTCCTCACTCTGGAATAGAATCCCAATTCATGTTAGACATAGCCCCTCACTCACCCTCTTCAAGCGAAATATTGACGCGTGGATGGGAAATCGCAAATTCACCCCTGGGATCTCTTCTGTGTCCCTGCTAGACAGAGGCACAGTAAACTAATCTTAAAAGGGTACCTTCTGTGACCTACTTTACAGAGGCACAGTAGGCTAATCTAATAGGGAGGTGGAAGCCAAATACACTCTGGCTAGGCTTATAAATGCCTTAGGGCAGATAGCCTAGTATCTACCTATGAACCTATAAGCAGTATGGCTTGAATTCAGCATGAAATGCCAGTGATGACAGCTGGTGATACATATCTGACTGTGAGCCCATTGTGGTTAGGGCACGGAGAAGCTATTAGTCTGCATTATTCTGTGTTATTTTCAAGGCAGAGCACTTCATCAGTACTGGGTATATAATCTGATCAGTATAATAATGTGGAGTTAGTAGAGACAATAACCACTTCAGGAGTCAGAAGATGACAAATGGTGCCTGATTTCCAATAGTAAGGCATTTTGCATCACATTGATTAGAACATCTTGATGGAAGGGCCTTCAGAGAAATTGCCATTTAGTGGTTTAAATGAATGTGTGAATTTGAATACCTGTGCATAGAAGTCTGACTCAACCTATAAAAATGGAAATCTTGATGTGCCTTCTGATTCTTCCATAATATGTTATTTGGTGCTTCTTGGAAATATAGAGTATTTGGAACTTGGGTGAGATCTATGCATCATTGGCTGCTTTGGACAATCTGCAGATGCTAATTTTAAGACTAAAATTGCATATATCTGACTTATCTTCATCTTAAACCACTAATCACATTTTAGAGGTTGGAAGAAAATGTGTTAGAAGGAGATGAAATTTTGTAAAAGTCTGAATCAAGTAAAAATCCATTTCACCTGACAGACATGCCTTGTGAAATTTTATTGCATAAATTTATGGCTCCCCCTCCATGGATATTCAAACCCTAGCTTATTTAGTGGGTGGCGATATTTATAAAGTTATCTTTGAGACTTAAAATCAGCTGGAAAAATTCTAGACATAGTGCAAGGGGTTTAAAATCTGGAGGTGTTGTGAATCCTTCCTGGTACTTCCTCTAACTCCGGTGTACAAAAGACTGGTGTTAATTCAGGTCAGGACTGAAAATGTAACTGTACAGGATTTGCATTTTTGGCTGGATTCAAGCCATACTGTTTTTATTCCTTCTGATAAAATAAGGTATAATTCTGGCCTGCTAACAAGTGAGTGGTACATATTGACAGACACCCAGGGCCTGCATAAAAATAAGGGTGAATTCAAACACTGACTTATAGATTTTTTTTTTTTGGATGGAGAAAGAACAGTGAAAAGGTATATTTTGATGGAGAGCTGAAGTCATTTTATACATGAATCACAGTCATATATTTAAGCAATAAATGTGAGGTAAAAGTATTCATTATATAAGGAAGTTTGGTTATCCAACAGATTTTTGTCCAGACCAAAGGAAGTGCATACAAAGTGGGGTGAAAAGTGTCTCCTTTACTATATTTTCACATAAAGATAAGACAATGTAATTGTACAATATACTCACCGGAGTCAGGGGTCTGCAGTGATATAGGTAACATTACTACATGATGTCAACAAAAAGTGGGATCAGTAGCACGTGACTTAAGTATAGACATTTCTTTCAAAGAAACAAAAATTTTCAACGTTTCAGAAAAATGAAGTGAATGCATTTGCAGGTTAGTGTGGATATTTCTGAATCTGATGAAATCTCTATTGAAGATAATGAAAAAGTGAGAAAGGTGGTTACTATGCTGGTAATGGGAAAGACATGTAAAAAATTATGAATCAAATATAAAACATGGAAAAAATGAAAGGTGGTTCTAGAAATGTCACAAAAAGTAAAACAGATGCTATGTCATTTTAACATTAGTTATGTCACTGTGGGTAAGTATCATTGACCTGAATGCTTGCATTGCTACAAATAAGACATATTTAGTCTATGGAGTCTTGTTAAGTACACTCATAGATGTTAATTTACTTCAAGGCCACACGTTTCATTAGACAAAAAGGTACTATGAAAATAACTGAATTGGCTTGCTTGGCTATAGGCTTTTGTCTTTTTTTAATTTCTCCAAGTCTTTTGGGTTTCTAATACCATGACGGGAATGGTCCCCATTCCTATGTGAAAGTATGATTAAAGTTCATGAAATTAGTATTGTTTCAATCTTTGATGTCAGCCAGTACTGCTCTTCCAGCAACTGCAATGTGCCCAGTAATGACTCCTTCTACAGTTCATATAGAGTTACATGTATTGGTAACATATCCAAATACAATTGTACATTCTTTTTTATAAGACCAGTTGTTCCTACTACTATTGGAACTGCCTGGGTATCTTTCTTCCACATTGCTCTCATTTCTGCCTGCAGACCCTGATATTTTATGACTTTGTGTCTTTCTGTGCACAAGACACTGTAGTCACTGGGTGTGGCAATTTCAATGATCAATGCTACTCCTGTCTTCTTTTCTTGGACAACTATATCCGTTTTTCTAGCATATATCTTTGTTGGCAATGGGTGATCCCATGTGATATGAATGTCATCATTTTCTATGATGCTTTGTGGCTCATGTTTCCAGTGTTTTTCAGCCACTTCAGTACCATAATGTTTGCACAATCCCCAATGCAACACTCTTGCCACATTATTATGCCTTTCAGTATACAATCCTTCTGCCATTATTGTGTCACAAACAGCAGCAAGATGAGTGACTGTTTCCAATTTGGTTTTACAAAACCTACATTTGTCTGTTTCTCCCACATGTTCAATAGACTTTGTAAACCAGTGTGTATATAGCCCACTGTCTTGGGCTGCCAATATTAACATTTCATTTCTTGGTTTGAATTCACCTCTCTTTAACCATTCCTGCATTCCTTCCTGATCAACATAAGGTACTTACAGAAGTTTTTTATACTTGCAACTATATTTATGTTTTTTCCACATTTCTTGCCTTCTCATCTGGTCCTTCACCTTATATTCTTTCTTTTGTTTTTTGGCACATTCAGTTGCTGCCTGATTTTTATCTACTTCTGGTTTGATTTCCATTCCTGCTTGATGCCAATATGCTTCTGCTAAATTAAGCAGAGAAGTCATCTTAGGTTTATTCTCCTCATGTTTCAAAACTTTCACTACATTTGGATCTTGTGAGGTCAGTAGATATGTGAGGAGTCCCACGATTGCAGATCTATACATGTAATCAATTTCAAAGAGGCCCATCCCTCCTTCAGAACAGGGAATATATAATCTTGGTATACACTGATTTTTATAAATCATTTGGTGAGCATGAAGCATCCTTCTTGTTTTAATATCTAATCTATCCAGCACTTTTTGAGGCCAGTGAATCACTCCAAAACTGTAAGTTAGGACAGGAAGAGCAAATTGATTTATAGCTTGGATCTTGTTCCTAGATGTTAGTGCTGTTCTCAGGATTAATTTGTCTTCTAAAGTATTCCTTACTGAGTTTTATTTGCATTTGTTCATGTTTTATTGCTGATCCTTCATCATTTCCCAAGTATTTATACACTCCCTCTTGCTCAAGTTCTTTTATAGTACATTCTTATCCCAAACTGATGTTTTCTTAGTGCTGCAGTTTTCCTGCTTTAAAGGATGCTTTTGCACATTTATCAAGACCAAATGACATTCTAATAACATCTGAAAAAGTTTGTTTCATGGTTACTGTAATGTAGTCAATCAGTGTAGGGTGTATCTTATACATTTTTAAGCACTCTAAAATCCATGACTGTGGGATACTATCAAATGCTTTTTTGTAGTCAGTCCATGCCATACTTAGATTCTTCCCCTTCTTATATTAGTTTAACAACAAATGATCCTTTGAACCATATGACTTTCTTTTATTGCCCTTGTGTTCTACTGCCATAATTGAGTTTTCTTCTCACCAAGAGGATAAAAGGGCTCAAACAGATGCCATATGCTGCCCGGTTAAAGAAACTCCAGCTCTACTCAGTGGCATACCGCCTGTTCAGAGGCGATCTGTGCCTGACATATAAAGCCATGTCCAACCGGGAATTAATGGACATGCTGCACCTGAGAAAATCCAAATCCCATCGAGCTACGCGCGCGAGAGACTTGAACCTCAGCACTGAAATAAATAGGACATGCTGGAGGGACAGATTCATAACCCAGAGGCTCCCTTCACTCTGGAATAAAATCCCAGTCCAGGTTAGGCAGAGTCCCTCATTGACTCTCTTCAAGAGGAATCTTGATGAGTGGATGGGAGATCGTAGGTTTACCCCGGGTATCACTTCTGTGTCACTGTTAGACAGAGGCACAGTATACTAACCTCAAAAGGGCATAGCAAAATTAATTTAAAATGGGTGGCGAAAGCCAAACACACTCTGGCTAGGCTTATAAATGCCCTAGGGCAGATAGCCTAGTATGAACCTATGAACCTATGAACCTATAAATGACTATAAACTCTATTGGCATCAATTCCCATGTATAGTTTATATGTTGTCGGAAGGCAAACTATTGGTCTATAATTTTTATTGTAGCTTGCAGGTTCACTCTTAAGTAAGAACATTGTTTTGCCTGTTGTTAGCCGGTGTGCTGTTGATTCGGGGTATGCATATAAATAGTTCTTACTCATGGCTAAATCCTCATGCAAAGATGTTAATACTTTTAACCAAACGTTAGGTACTGCATCTGGGCCTGGGGTTTTCCATTTAGAGACTTTTCTTAACTTTGTTTCAATCTCTCTGGCTGTTACTTCATCCCATTTCATATCCTGTACCTTTAAACTTCTTATTCTTTCTTTTACTTCTTCTATCCATTTATCATCTTTGTTATGTTCCACAGGATCTTCATAGAAACTTCTCCAAAATGTATCTATTTCCTCTTATTTTTTGGCATTTTTTTCAATTCCTTTTACCTTATTTCTCAATTCTCTTTAAAACTTTTATTGGTCCAGTATATGTAGGACTATGATCTAGATGTTGTACTTGCTTTCTTGGAAATAAAAAAATGAAACCAGTGAATTAGTGGGACTGCCTTTTTTCATGAGGGATTATTGGCAATTGAGTTAGACAGCAGTTTGAGGCATATAAGATTTATTTCTTTAGAGTTCAAATTTTTCTGAAGAGAGGATACATTTTATTAGTTCTATCCATATTTATTTATGGGTATTGCATTTTGGAGCAGGAAATCTAGTTAAGGGATTATTTTCAGACTGGTAGAAATGAATGTAATATTGTTTTTGTAAATGACAGAGCAGCTATACTACTTGTGAAATGGAAGTTAGATGTGTATATAGACTGGGACTGACAGCATCTCATGCAGATTAACTTTTTGTTTCTTTTTGACTTTTCCTAAGTCTATGGAGCAGTTTGATGCCTGACCATGGAATAGTCTCACTTCTGGCAGGACCACCTACTATATAATTATTTTTACAGATATTTGGGGAAATGATATACAATTTTTCCCACCATTAATTTTGACTTTGTCTAGATTTTTTGTGCTACAGTGTTGAGAGGTATAATTGTATAAGCCCTGTCCCTCTTCCTCATAACTCATGAATTGCTGCTAGACTTGAATAATGTGCAATATCCTCATTATATTAAAAAAAAACAAACAAAAAAAAACAAACAGACAATAAAAAAAGAGCTTGCTGTACTAATTTATCATTTAGTGTAGCAGGTTAACACCTTTGTTCCCTGTGCCAAAGGTGCAGGGTTTGAGGCCTTATCCTCTTTGTAATTTATTTATTTTTTTTATATTTTACCTGTTATTCCTAAATCATCTTTCATGTCTAGTGGTGGCACAGAGGGATAATATCCCTAATAAGAGGGTGCAGGGTTTGAATCCTTTTGAGTGCCTTTAAGTCATGCTATCCCTGGGATCTAATGATCCCTTCTGATCCACATTATATGTGTTTTTTTATAAATGCTCTTAAGTCACATGTTAAAAGATTTATCCCTAGTGGCTAGTATTTTCTCAAGTCCCACATCTTTGTTAAGTGCCCTTAAATCATGAAATAAAGATGTAATCCCTGGTATCTGGTGTCTGCCCATCCCACATTATGTGTAAGTGCCTTTAAGGCATGAAATGTAAATGTAATCCATGTCGTTTAGTGCTCTCCCAACCCAAGTTATGTGTAAGTGCTATTAAGGCATGATATGAACGTGCAATCCCTGGTATTTAGGGTCCACCCGACCCAGATTATGTTATGTTAAGGAACAATGATATAAAGCTATCCCTGGTGGCTAGTATTTCCCCTGATCCAGTGTTGGAGGATTTGCTTATTAGTTTAGGGAAGTGTGGAGGCATGACCGCCTCAATAACTTCTCCACTACATGCACATATTCACACATTTATTTATTTATTTATTTATTTTTATTTATTTATTTATTTAACATTTGTTAACCGGGAAAGTCCGACTTGGAACAAAGCCAATTTTCAGCGGAGGCCCAGGGAGAAAGGCTTCACATGCATGTCTTTGTGAGCATGGAACATTCATTCCATACACAGATACACACAGACACAGACCACACACACACACACACACACACACACACACACACACACACACACACACACACACACACACATACACACACACTTAGTCTATCCCCTCACTAACCCCAGTTGTGACCTGCTAGGCAGACCCACACTAACACATACACTTCCACATGCAGCCCCACACATACACACATACTCATACCTCCCATCACTACTTGCCTGCTAAACTCCCCTGCATTTACTGCTATTATGATGAATGGATACAGGTTTTTAGCCATGTTCATTCACATGACATCATCAAGAGATTCTCTGAATCAATTGGCTGGTAAATGGCTTACTGCAGGCAGTTCTGATGGAGAGCACATGGCTAACTATATATGTCTCTCCCCCATGGCATTTAGCACAGACACAGGAACACCCCAATGTGGTGCTGTACATCTTTGTGTTGCAGCAGTGTGGCAGAGCTGTTTCTGAATCAGAAATGGTTATAATGAGGTCTACACCTCATGGTAACCTTACTGAATCAGGGTCTGTGTGCTTGCTGTTTATAAACAACATACTGTTGAATTAGATACTTAAATCACTCACCATATGAAGTGATATGTCCTTTTACCGAGTGGTATATCTGAGAAATTAGTCATACTGAGGAACTATCTGCGTGTTACCATTCTTCAAATCACTGATTAAAAATATTCTTAAACATGGCAATTGTTCATATTTTGTGAAAAAAAGCAACTTTACATTCAGTTTCAAAAAACGAAGATGAAACATCTGTCGTTGAAAAAAGTGGATCAAAGACTTCAATCTTTTTGACTGTTGCAGACATAATTAGTGTGGGTGACAATGCAATCATTTCATCCACCATCTGAACAAAACATATTTATCAGTAGATTTTGCTCCTTATACATTTATATAGCATAAGATTTACAAGGAGATTAGCAGTGATAATAGGAAATGTAGCCGTTTGTGATGCATTTTTGTTCTATTTTTTTTGTCTAAGTAAGACTCTGGTTCATATGCAAAAAGACCTTATAAGTGAGGGTGACATAGAAAAAAGCAGGAAGATGACTGAGTCATATCATTTAGTACAATACGGTCCATTTAGTTCTGACTGATGGTGTTTGTACAATAAGCAGGTTAACTTGTTCAATGAAAAAAATGGGAACAGACTGAATTCTAGACAGGTGTCTGTTTATTGTATCTGCTAAAATTAAAAAACAATGCAAATGAGATATATACATGTCTAGCCAATGAAGTAGCTACCCTGATATGTCCAATGTAACTGTCTAAACTGAATAAAATGAGCATTTTAGGTGGATAGAATGATTAATTAGGTCATGTATGTGTGTATGTGTGTGCGCATGTGTGGACGTATATGTGCATTTGCAAAATAAGTGATAAGTATCAAAGTAAATGCATTAAACTGAGAAGCATTTAGGAGAAGATGAGAGAGTACTGAAATAAGTGCCCATTATTGCCAACATTTCAGTTTTTGACAGTTGCCATTCACATAGATGTTGTTTGTCTTTTAGGCTTTTCCCGGTTAGGGGTTGCCACAGTGGAACTCCGGTCCGCTAATGATTGGCAGTCGATTTTTATAGTGCCGAGTTGCCAGCCCAACGCCCAACCTTCAATGAAGGCATGCTCATTCACACATGTCTTTCAGAGGCCACTCAACCGCGGGGAGCACATGCAGACTCCACACAGAAGGCACTCCAGCCAAGAATCGAACAGGAGAACCTCTTGCTGTGACGCAACAACACTACTACTGTACCACCGTGGCTTGCTGCCATTCACATAGATAAGAAACAAAAAAATCACTGCTGTGCTGCAAAGTGATGACTACACATACATATAACATTTATTTATTCATTAACTATCTAAGTCTAGGAGAACATCTGCTTTACAATTTACTTTTTTGTAGTCCTTATTATGGATCTGACTACTGAGGTAAGCTGTTAATGTATATCAATAGTGTGCTTTCAAATAACGATTTTCCTCATATAATATTAGTTTTCTTTGGCTCAGTCAAGCCTGAAAAGGTCTCTGGACCAATATATTCATCCTGCTGGGAAACAAATACCCATATAAATAACATAAACATGTGTTTGTAGGGGTATATTAGGAACATTTTACAAAAACAGTCATTCTGCTGATTAAGAAAAATGCTATGAAAACCAAAGTGCCTGAGATTAAAGGCAAATAAATGAGTTATGAGATCAACTACTTTAATGACAACATTTTACAAAAACAGTCATTCTGCTGATTAAGAAAAATGCTATGAAAGCCAAAGTGTCTGAGATTAAAGGCAAATAAATGAGTTATGAGATCAACTACTTTAATGACATCATATAGAGCAAAAATAAATAAATAAGCAACAGTAGTAAAGTGCTCACTCTGTATAACATCTTGATATTTGGATCATTGTGTCATTAATATTTTAAGGGAAGAGAGAGAAATACTTTGGAAATAGCAACAGCTGCAAGTGCTTTCTTAAGCACCATGCTACTTGTAGATTTCTCTTGTATAAAGTCTAGCCTATGGAAGAACTTGTTTTTAAACTATATATTCTATATTTTAATTAATACACTTTTATGTTTAATAAGTGACAGCATTAGTTAAATATGTTGTTGTCCATAAATCTTTGGTTACTTACTGTTAACGTCAATACAGCTGGATGCCAGCTCTATCAAAGGTCAGCTGCAGACCCAGCCGACAACATTATGTTTATAGTCAAGTTATTTACTGTCCAATAAAACAATTCCCAGCTTGAAAATCAAAAATACATATATTTGATGTAACTTGGGTTCCGTTCAGCAATTCAATCTACTTCCTTAAACCAATCCTTTATTTGCACAGAGGTGAACACTGACTATAGCATGTATCCAGAAGCATCATTTTAAAGATGCAAAAAGACAAAAATGTGGAAGCTACAGGGAGTTTGAATACATGTACCTATCAAGGGTTTAAAAAGGGGGAGGATTGTGAAACTTGATTTAAAGAATGGTGTAAACTCATGCAAATGAACAAAGATTATTAGAAATCTTTGACATGATCATGTAAAACGCTTTGATTCATAAAACACATATCTGTGCAGTTCTATAACAAAATACAACAAGACCACCTGATGAAGCTGCTGAAAAGACAGTGCTACAATTCTGAGGTACTCTAAATGATGTCTTTATTTTACTGTACATGACTTTTGAATGTTATAAAAGCAAGCAATGCCTAAGGACATGCAAGAAAATACTCCATAAAGAAAATAATTGAGTGCATAGGTGGCAAGTGAGAAAACACTGGACAGATTTGCTAATATTCTATATACCTTGGAAATGGCTAATAGAAGGAATGTGATACATGCAGGTACCACACTTTGAGCCAGGACATAGCAATGGCAGCAGTTCCACACTAGGCAATGCCATGTTATGCTGTCTGATAAAGACTCCTTGACCAGCAGAGGGTACACGGGGCAAGGCTAAACACCATGTGTGTCTTATGCCACATGAACCTGTGATATAGACATCAAGTATCTCATGGGACTTATTCACCCCTTTGGAGCCATGGTTTCAGCAAGCTTTGGTATTCTACTCTCATGGATACTGCAGCAACCTACAGGTAATTTAGTAGGTTTATTCCAGTTAGCTGCATCAAGGATAGTGGATGCAGCCCTTACCTCCATGCTGCAATAAATAGGAGACTAAAGTATGTTTCTCAAACCTCGCAGTAATGAGGAACCAGCAGGAAAGAGTGCTATTGCATCACTTTTATAGTTTCTAACGTTGACGGCATCATTGTGACTATCTTCCAAATGCACCCTGGGTCTGCTCAAGATGTTCCTTGTTAGGGATATATGCACCCGGTATGTTTCATGTTCCTAAGGCCATGTACTGCAGGGATACTTCATTGTGACAATGTGCACAACAAAGGGCACCTGCATGCCTAGTCAATATCTGAAATGGGATCTGGAGTTAACAGTGAGATATTAAGTAGCAAACAATAGACTTTCTATATTCAACAGGCAGTGCTACATATCTGCTGTTGTCCTAGATGATGACCACTAACTAATACCCCCAATGTTTTTTTTTGAGGAGAAGTATAACTGCCTACTTAGCTAAATACATGCAGGGATGAAGAGAGTGTCTAGCATCGTGAAGAGACATTTCAGGTGTCTGCATGCATCAAGAGATTTGCTTCATTAGCCATTAATAATGAAAACTGTGCAGATGTCCATGCTGTTTTCCTTGTTATTTATTTTCTACCTATTTCTTGACCAGGTAAGCACACGGGACACAGCTGTCACTTTTCAAATGTGACCTGAGAGCATTGTGTAGTGAAGTGATTTACTTAGAGTCACAAAACAGTCAAGTGAAAGTGGAAGGAATCAAACTCTGTACCACTAGCGCAGGAAACAGCTCATTAACAGCTCAGACCTTTAGTCCTCTGCACTAACTGGCAGACATATGTCATTCTGCATACCATGCAGGTGGAGCAAAGTCATTCAGCTGGTAGAAAACAATAAGCTCAATAAAAAGGAAAATGAATTCAGTATATAGTTTAGTAAACATTACAGAACAGTGAAAGCATGTCATTTCACTGGCAGTTGGACATCCTCTAGCAGATTTGTATAGAGCATACAGTAGCATGTCGCAGATTTGTATGCATTATGCAGTGCAGTGCTATCCATCATACATGCCCAACAGTATTATGCATAAACTAAAATAATGCATGTTTATGTGTTACCACCATGACTAAACTATGACATAGTTAAACTGTGAGGTGCATATGCTATTTAGAATGTGCATCCCACAGGACATCCTTTATGATAACTGTGATCAATCAGGGTGTCATGTCTGTAAAAACACAGTCCATTCAGTTGTACAGGACTAAGTAGATACTGCCAGGCATACACAGGAACTGCATGCTGCATATCCTAGGTCAATGTGCTGGCAGGTACCATGACCAGCAGAAATAAGTGCAAGGAATCAGCATGTGACCATGCATGGCTAGCAGATGTAGCATGTGTGCTAGGTGACAGCAGCAGACATGCCTGTGTGTATTCAGGTGCATCCATCTGGTGCTGGTCTGGATCGTAGGTGGTATAGGAAGAGTGGCAGAAGGCTATGGCCCTGAAAGTGGGTGTCTCATTGGTATCCTTGTTAAGGCAAACATACTAAATACCACACACCAAGCATGCTTACACAGTCACAGATACGTTATACATACCTCTTGGTCATGGATACTTTATACATATCTCTCAGTCACACATATTTTATACACACCTTTTGGTCATGGCTGCTGCATACTTGTCATTTGGGACTCCATTGTGTGACATACAGATGCCCCACTCACCAGGTTAGACAATGGGATGTTAATAGTTAGTTGCCTATCTGGAGCCAGGATTCGCAACACACACACACACACACACACACGTCACTGTGACCCGGGTATCAATATGATTCTATCATAATCCATGTGTGTATAAATGACCTGAGATGAACCTCACTGGACTATATGACAAGAGACATAACAGAGCTCTTGGAATTTGAATTTGTGTCACAGATATCTAGAGTCTTGTGATGAGCAGCATTCTACCTTCAACAAGGATGATGCCACAGTTTGAACTGCTTTTTTCTTTTTTCTTTTTGAAATTGTTGCACTTTGTTTGCTGTAGTATACACAAGATTCAGTCATACTGAATCTAGTTCTATTTGAATAACATGAGTACTAAACCAGGCCATCTTTTGTTGGAGAGGGTTCCCCTGCACCCTAGTGGCAGAAGTGTGCAGTTAGGACCCACCTGATAGAAGGTTGCTGGAACAGAGCTCAGTTTTGAGTTTTTTTATTGGTTAATTTGTTTAAATCGGTTTGCATTCATTTGCTACATAAGCCCCACATTTGTGCAGGTTTGCGTTTGTTTTAACAAAGCTCCACAGAGTTTGGTGACCAACTACTGCTCTGCTTTATTTATCTGATCAATCCAGGGCATCTGCTGATCTCTGTAAAACATAAGTAGAATATTTCACTGTATATTGCACTTATGAACTGCATTTTTAACATATCACTGCTTATTTGAACTGTTTTGTTGTCTGAAATTGTTGCACTTTGTTTGCTTGAGCATAGACTAGATTCAGACCTGCTGAATCTAGTTCTGTTTTGTATAACTTGAGCACTAAACCAGGCCATCTTTTGTTGGAGATGGCCCCCCTGCATCCTAGTGGCAGGAGTGTGCAATTAGAATTCATCTGACTGAAGATTGCTGGAACAGGCCTCAGTTTTGAGTTTTTTTATCAGTTAATTTGTTTAAATCAGTTTACTCTCATTTGCCACATAAGCATCGCGTTTGCTCAGGTTTGCGCTTGTTTTAGCAAATCTCCACAGAGTTTGGTGACCAGTTGCTGCTCTGCTGTATTTATCTGATCAAGCCAAGCCATCTGCTGTTCTCTGCAAAACTTAAGTAGAATTTTTCAGTGCGCATTGCACACTTGAACTGCATTTTTACCATATCACTGCTTATTTCAACAGTTTTTTTTCCTGAAACTGTTGCACTTTGCTGCAGCAGAGACTGATTCAGCCCTGCTTAATCTAGTTCTGTTTGTATAACTTGAGCACTAAGCCAGGCCATCTTTTTGCTGGAGAGGGTTCCCCTAACCCATAGTGTTAGGGTTATGCAGTTAGAACTCACCTGATTGAAGGTTTTTGGAAAAAGGCTAAGTTTTGAGCTTTTGTATTAGTTAATTTGTTTTAATCAGTTTGTTCTCATTTTCTACATAAGTACAGTGTTTGTGCGGGTTTGCGCTTGTTTGTGCACTGCTGAGCAGCAATGGGCACTGTTGGCGGTTGTAGACACAAACACTTCTGACTGAAAATTTTCCCTTAGTACTCTACTGGTGCTCCATCAGTGAGTTCTCAGGATTGTTCATCACTGACAGGTGATACATTCAGTGAAACTCCAGAGGCACCAGCACAGATCCTACCCACTAGCCCTTCGTATTTTATGTCTACTTCTCCTGTCCTCTACTTTATATGGCCCTTCCTGTCCTCTCCCTGTTTTCTGACCACATCAGCTAGCATTATGAATGGACAATTTCACACAGTTTCTCCAGCTAGTCTGGTCGACATGGACATCCAGAGGCATGTAGCAATTGCCTCATGTACATTGACAACCCACTTCTTCTAGTCCACACAAATTCATTATGTGAGAGATGCATCTATATCAAGGGCCTAGAATTCAGGCTCTCTCACTCACCAGTCAGTTCCTCTGATACTAAGCAGGTTATCAGCATTAACACCTCACCTCCTCCACCTACCAAGCCAACAACACATAAACCTACATATGTGGCGGTCCTTACCAGAAGCTTACCTAAACATCAGAGACCTCCCAGACACAAACACAAGCACAATTCACATAATACATCCTCTGCAGAACATAGTACACATCATATATCACACATCAGTGTCTCACCAGTCAAGTACCTAAGGCATAACACAAAAACAAACATCTTAATCATAGGCAACTCAATTGTGAGACACACAGCTGTCCCTCTCACCAGGCTGGATAAGAAAAAAGTCATGGTCAGCTGTCTGTCAGGTGCCAGGATCTACCACATCACACACACACTGAAGTCTCTCAACAACAGTCAGGCACTGTTATGACTCCATTACAGTCCATGTTGGTGTGAACAGCTTGAGACATACCTCACTGAAGAGATACATACCATATGAAGAGAGACATGACTGAGCACTCTGATTATGTATCTCAGGCAGGTATGCCCCTAGCTTTAAGCAGCATTTTACCTTCGCCTAGGATGATGTCTCAATACAAACAAAAAATGATTGATTTCAACAACTGGCTTCGTTTCTGATGTCATTCCAAGGGGATCCAGTATCTGTCAGCCTGGGATGACATGGTCGACAGATCTCAATGCTTTGCCAGAGATGGTCTTCATCTGTCACCCCTGGGATTTTGGTTACAGGCTAAGGCTCTTGCCACCCGATAATGCCTTTTTTAGACAATGTTACAAGAACAAATTTCCTGACTTAAGAATATCCTCTAAAAACAACCTTAAGGTTATGCTGCTAAACACTAAGAGTCTAAACCAGAAACTGCACTCACTGGAAGCAGTTTTCACCTTGGAAGATGCTGACATTTGTGCAGTCACTAAGACCTAGTTTAAGGCTGCAGAGAGCACCCCAGCTGTACCAAGTTACATTTCCTTCCACATGTTCAGACCACAACCTGAAGGTGTGAGAACTAAAGAAGGTGGTGTATCAATATTCATTAAAGATAAATACATATCTAGAATGGTTAAACAGCACAATTCCCTTGAATTACTTCAGGTGCAATTGAATGTAGATAATACCCATCTTTGGGTCATTGCCAGGTATAGGACCTCCTACATGAATCAGCACATCCACTCAACCTACTTGGATCTACTTGAGTCAATCAAAATATAACCAAACACCCTGATTTTGGGTGACTGTAATTACCCATCCATTGACTGGGTAAATTATACATGTTCTAACTCAGTTGCCCAAAGGTTCCTGGACTTCAATAACTCAAATGCCCTGGACCAGCTGGCTGACGCACCCACAAGGGCTCAAACATCCTAGATCTGGTGCTCCCCAAAATGGGGGACTACTGCACCACCTCAAGCGTGTGGCCATCCCTGGTGAGATCTGACCGCAAATCAGTCACGCTAGAAGTAACTATAACACAAGACCCCCCCCTTAGCAACAACTAGACTAAAAACTTTCTCCAAAGCCAATTACAACCTCTTACATGACAGTATTAATAACTTCATAGCCCCTCCCCCCACTAATGGAACAGACAGCTATGTTGAGTTATACACCAATGCTTTATACGAGCACCTGTACAATTGTATTGACTCTGCTGTACCTGATAGAACCAAAGCAAGATCTTCAAGGAAAAACAAACCTGCCTGGTGGACAACTGCCATTAATAGACTATACAATAGGAGAAAGAAATTGCTGTCTAAGAGTAGGAAGGAATGGTCTCAAAACTGGAACTACTCCCTCCTCAACTTAAAAAGCAAATAAGATTCCTAGTGAAGTCCTCCAAAGCTAACTACAAATCCAAATTAGCTTCCCTAACTAAGGATACCCACAAGGCATTCTTTAGTTACATCTGTAATCTGAAAGGTAAGGCCCAGATTTTCACTGAATTCATAGTTAATGGTACTACATATACAGAGCTGCAAGATATAGCAAACCTGATGGGTGACAGGTTCAGTGAAAAATTCCCTCCCCTATCCCTGCCACATATACCCCAAAGCGTCTATAACACTTGTCCTCACTAAGCATCTCCAAGGAGCAGGTCTTAAATGCCCTCTCCAAGGCCAAAAACACAGCCTCTATGGGACCAGAAAACATCCTGGGCTGTGTTCTACATGGGTTAAAGCAGCAATTGGCATCACCATTGAGTATGCTTTTCACTGACAGCCTTAGCACTGGCTTTGTCCCAGCAGAATGGAAAACATCTCCCATCATCCCTTTGCACAAAGAACTTGCATTCACAGCAGGAAGTATAGACTCATTAGCCTGACCAGGCTTATCTGCGAGGCCATGGATCGAATCATCATGGACCTTATTAACAAAGATACAGTAAATCTCCAAATGCTCGACCCATCCCAGTTTTGCTTTGTCAAGGGGAGAGCTTCCCTGTTAAACTTGGTGGACTTAGGTTCATAGGTTTACTAGGCTAATGAGCACAAGGGCCTTTTTAAGCCTAGTCATGCATCCCAAATCTCTGATGAGTTCTTATACCCTTGATAATTGTAAGCATGGATCTTCTTTGAGACAGTCACCAAAACACTAGACAAGAGCAGATCTGTGCATACGGCCTACCTAGACTTAGCTAAAGCCTTTGACACAATCCCCCACTCAGGTATCATTGATAAACTCACCCAGCTGGATAGCAACCCATATGTTGTCAGGTGGGTTGCAAACTGGTTCATGGATAGAACTCATATGGTCAAAATAGAAGACTCCACCTCCTTCAGCAGACCCGTAACCGGTCATGTTCCACAGGGATCAGTTCTAGGACCCCTACTGTTCAGAATCTACTTCTCTGAAGTACAGACTAAAACTAAAGGACTATGGCTGACAAAGTTTGCTGATGACTGCAAACTGGGAGTGCTCATTGAAACCCCTAGTGATGCCACCATCCTGCAAGAAGGTCTTATGCAGACTAATGACTAGTGCCAAAGTCGTGGTCTTAAACTTAATGCAAAAAAATGCATTACCATCCCCTTCAGCAAAGGTGATCTTCCTGCAAACTACCACACCAATATCAATACCCTAAGCACACAGTCAGTGGTGAGAGATCTGGGCACACAGGTTGACAGCAACCTTAACTTTGATCACCATATCTCCACAATGGTAAGGAGGGCATTTTGTATTGCTCATCTCATAAGTAAGGGCATTGCCTCCAAAAAAAAGAGGTTATATCCCCCTGTACTCTTCCCTCATCAGGCCAATAATAGAGTACAATGTTCCCTTTGGTATGTTCCTTTCCAAACACCTACAACAATTGGAGAGACCACAAAGGTTCCTTACAAAGAAAATTCAGGGTCTTCAAGATCTGTCTTATGCGGACAGACTGAAGTCATTGTCACTTTACTCTTTGTCATACAGACTGATCAGAGGCGACCTGTGCTTTGCATATAGATCAATCTCTGACCAAGCTTTAATGGAAATGCTGCACATTCGCAAGTAAAATGGTACAGGGCACTCACTCAAAGGAACTTACCCTGGTATGTGATATCAACAGAACTTGCTGGAGAGACAGGTATGTCTAACAGAGGTTGTCCCACCTTTGGAACAAGCTTCCTATTCATGTTAAACAAAGCCCCTCATTGGCCCTATTTAAGCATAATTTGGATGATTGGATGGGCAACCAGAAATTCACCCTGGGGGTTCCACTTGCGTCCCTCTTGGACAGGGGTAAAGGGTGCTGATTTTAGTGTCAGCTTCAATCAGACACCCTTGGGAACATGGGTTAAACTTTGCTAGACTTGTAAAGACCCTGGGGTCATTAGCCTAGTAACCTCCTATGATCCTATACTTCTATGATCCTATGAACATAAAATGATTGATCTTAATAATTGTTTTAGTTTCTGGCATCATTCAAGGGAGATCCAATATACTTCAGCATGGGAGGACACTGTCAACAGGCCATGTTGCTTTGCCAAGGATAAGCTGCACCTGTACTCCCCTAGGCTTTTGGATATTGGCTAAAACTTTATCCACCCCCCTTAGAACCTTTTTTAGGCAATGCCAAAAGACAAAAGTACTAACATAGTGAAAATGTTTCCAAGAAACTTTAAGGTGTTACTGCTCAATGATAGCAACCTAAACAAAAAAAAAGAACTTCACACCCTTCAAGCCCTGCTTACTGTGGAAAATGTAGACTTCTGTGCCATGAATGAGATATGGTTTAAAGGCATAGAAAGTACTACTTCAGTGCAAGGATACATAGCCTTCCACACATTTTAACCAATAACAGCAGAGACTGGGGCCATTAGCAACAAACACAAGCCCATGTTGGTTAAACATGGGTGATACTATGGAGCTCATCCATGTGCAAGCCACTGTAGATAAGGTCCCTCACCATATCATGGCCAGCTACAGGTCACCATCTCTGCCCATAGAGTCTCACTACTCTTACCTCAACCTACTAGAGGGGCTCACCATCCAACCAAGCACCATATTTATGGGTGATTTTAACTACTCCTCTATTGATTGGGAAAATTACACTGCCTCAAAAACTTTATTAACACTAACACCCTGAAACAGATGTTCCAGCTAGAAGATCAAACAAATTGGATCTAGTACTCACCAACATGGGAGAGTGTTGCAACCCCCCCCGTCAAGTCATGTCCTCATTAGTGAGGTCAGATCACAAAGCTCTCTCCTTTGAAGTAAAAATCAGCCAAGACATTGTGATGAAAACCCAGCTAAACCAGTAACTGTTAGAAACTATTCTAAGGCAAACTACATCCTAATAAGTGACACTTTGTCAAAAGTCAAGGCTCCCTCTAACCCCAAGACCTATGCAGAATTATACGGTGAGTCTCTATACAAACATAAATGGCTGCCTAAAGGCTGCCATACCTGAAAACAAATCCCAATGGTGAAATCCTCACCTAAGCAAGGTATATAATAGAAGAAGAAAACTCATGGCCATAATCAAAAGGAGCAACTCCCTTAAAAACAAATGCACTCATACAACTAAATAAGAAACTAAGAGATCTTATTAAGTCCAATAAGGCCAACTACAAGGTCAGGATAGCCACACAGGCTAAGGACAATCACAAGGCCTTCATCACCTATATCTGGATCTTAAACGTAAGACACAGCAGTGTGCTGAACTGGTGGTGAATGGTACCATCTTTACCCGTCAGTGTGACATAGCAAATCTACCGGCTGATAAATTCAGCTCAAACTTCACTCCCACTCCTCCCAGCTCCACCAGGTAAAATCTCAAACATACTACTGCCAAATATTAGCAGGGACCAGGTGCTGGCAGCACTCACTAAAGAACACTGCCACTATAGGTCTTGACTACATCACAGGATGCCTCATGAACAGTCTAAAACATGACCTAGCAGGACCACTTGAGGCACTTTTCAACTACAACCTTGAAATAGCTTATGTTCCATGTGAATGGTCCACAAGGGGGGTCATAAACTGATCCAGGGAACTACAGACCCATCAGTCTAACAAGCATAATATGCAAAGCCATGGAATGAATCATCATGGAAATGATAAACAAGGACATTGGCAACCTAGAGACAAGGGACCCATCCCAATTTGGCTTTATTAAGGGAAGGTCATACCTACTTAACCTGGTTGACTTCTTTGACAGGGACCAAGGCAATGGATGAGGGTAAAACAGTGCATACTGCCTATCTTGACCTAGCCAAACATTCAATGCATTACCTCACTCAGGTCTTGTTGAGAAGTTCTCTGAGCTAAGCATAAATCCGTACATAACCTGCTGGATTGCTGGCTAGCAAGTGACTCAAGAAGTCACGATTGGTGAGACCACCTCCACCAAGAGACCAGTCACCAGCTGAGTATCCTAGGGCTCTGTATTGAGCCCACTCTTATTTGTCATCTACTTCTTGAAAGTCTAGGCCAATGTTCGAGGCCTGTCATTCACCAAGTTACAGATGACTGTAAACTGCGAGCTATTATAGATTTCCCCCCAAGACACCAACATCATCAAGTGGGTTTAACACACACAAATGACTACTGCCAAAGCCATGGCCTAAATCTCAATGCTAAAAACTGCATTATAATGCCCTTTGAGAAACTGTCAACCCAAGTTAATTACTCCAGCGATAAAACACCCCTAAGAGTTGACCCAGTAGTAAGGGATCTTAGAGCATATGTAGACAGCAATCTGGCCTTTGACCAACATGTAGCTAAGATAGTATGAAAATCATTCTACATCATCCAACTTACAGCTAAGCATATGGCATCTAGGTTCAAGGCACTTAAATCTATCATTTAATACACTCTCCCCTTTGTTATGCATCTAACCAGACACTTGCAATTGTTGGAAACTCCACAAAGATTTCTCACCAAGAGAATTCAGGGCATGAAAACCTTGTCCTACAATGATTGCCTAAAGGGTCCATCTCTGTATTCAGTCTCCTAAAGACTACTGTGAGAAGATCTTTGGCTTCCTCAGACCCAGCCCTGATGGATTTGTTGCACATGTGCAAAAAAAAAAACAGCACCAGAAACACTAGATCTAGGGACCTGAACTTCTCTTGTGATATAAACAGAACATACTGGAAGCACAAATTTGTGTCCCAAAGGATCTCAACACTACAGAATAGGGTCCCCTTCCATGTAAAATAGAGTTCATCCATGACCCTATTCAAATACAAACTTGAGCATCGAATGGGAAATCATAAACTTACCCCTGTCTGGCCCCCATGCCCCCTATGGACAGAGGCCATCAATAACAAAAGTATTATTCAAACTAACACCTCCCCCACAAATCTTTAGTCACCTCTGTACTAACATGCACCTCCCTCCATATAGATACCCATGATACTCAAGACCCAAACGGTTTAGGGTGTGTGGCTAAGCTTGCAAGGGGCTCTACTGGTCATTAGCCTAGTAGCAACCTTTGAACATATACCTTTCAGTTCAAGGATGCTGCATACATACCTATCATTTCAAGGATGCTGTATACATAACTATCAGTTTTAGGATACTACATACATATCTCTTAGTTAAGAATGCTGTGTGCATACCTCTCAGTCAAGGATGCTGCATGCATAACTCGGATAAGAATGATGCATGCAAACCTCTTGGTCAAGGATGATGCATATATTTTCTCCTAAGTTTATTTATTTATTTATTTGCAGTTTGTTAACCAGGAAAGTCCATAGGGCCGAGATGAGCCCTTTTTCAATGGAGGCCCGGGGAGAAAAGCTCCATGTACAGACATAAAAGCAAGAAATCAATAGAAGTTAATGCATACATAAGTTATTAAATATCAAAATGATGGACTTGTGGGGGAGGTGTTAGTTTCAATAAGTATGTTGCATACACACCTCTCCATCATGCATACTGAATATATACCTCTCATTTCAAAGATACTGCTTACATACTTCTTGGTCAAAGATACTGCATATATAACTTTTGTTCAAGAATGCTGCATACATACCTCTGTTAAGAGATACTGCATACATATCCCTATGTCACATAGAAACAGCATGCATACTTCTAGGTCAAGGATGCTGCATGTATACTCTTAGTACAAGGATGCTACATACATACTTCTATCAGAGATAATGCATATACTATACCACAGTGTCATACGAATACTGCATACATTCCTGGTTGTCTGCCATTTGCTACAACCTGTTGTTTGTGGAACTGGCTTACACTGCATATGCCACCAGCATTGGATCCTGTAGTATTGACAGACATTTTCACATTTCTGGGTTAATGATGCTAATATGTCGACAGTGAATAATGTAGACTTACTTGCTGTAGCACAGGTAACTCCCATCACATTCCCCTTTCCAGAAATGGTGCCCACCTGTGTTACCTCTGACTGCCCCCCCAAGTAAAGCCAGGAACTCCTCAGCTTATGTAAAGGTCGGTACCTGACCAGGTTCAGCAACGTGGCTTTATGATCTAATATTCAAACCATGTTTCATTTCCTGGCATGGCTGCACATGACCACAGGTGTAAAGGTTGTAATATCCAGCTTTTGGTCCACTAGCCATTGAGAAAACCTACCTGTCATTAGTCTGGGCTGAATAATTCTTAGGAACCATGTATGCACATTGTTTATTTATGAAGCAAGCTCAGGAACTACTTTCTTTCAGCTATGTTTAGAAGTATTTTTCAGACTCCATGTAACCATTCTGTGATATACCCATTTTTTTATTTAGTGTTATTAATGCTAATTTTAAATAAGAATTTATTAAAAGTGGTGTTAGTTCTACATATATGCTGAAGTTACTGGCTTTCTGTAACTTTCCTAGTTTGGCTAGATATGACTTTGAGTATTATATAGTCAAATCCATAAGCTTTTTTTGTCTATGATGGTTTTGTTTAGATCAGTGCTAAGTTTATTATTTAAAAATGTCTAGATTTTATTGGATAAGAGTTTTATTTTATCTTTATCTGTGTAGCTGATTGGTTTTATCTGCTAATTTTACAGGAGCCCTAGCTGTAGCTAGGGCTCACAAGGTATTTTATGCTTCATTCCTTGTCTGAGTTGAATTGGACTCTGTTTTCACTGTGTCAAATGACCACATCATTATTGCTCTTACAGTTTTATGTTTTATATTGCTACTTATGTCAAGTTCATAGCTTGTTTTAAAGCTTGATCAAGTCTATTTCACTTGTTATTTATTAGTGCATTTTTCCTGTTGTTTGCAGGTATTTTATTATGCTAATTTGTTATAGTTGTGTACTATTACTGTCCTCGCACCCTTTTGTTATGTCTAGGCTACCAATAAAGTCTTCCAGTTGTGCAGACATTTTAATATGATATACAAACATTGTGGGGCCCATAGGGACCTGTATGTGGGGGCCTCACCATGATGAATACCTGTTCAGGACTGCAGAACCCAATCAATGTTCTCTGGGGGCACTTATAGGGACTCTTGTATTCTCACAATACACGGGGTCCCTTTAAATAATCATGGGCAGGTGGGGTGCCACTGTCCCTGATCCTCTCCCAGGAGTCTGCATTATAACACTTGGTCGGTTTGCAACAAGCATGGCATAATTTCTGATTTGTTGAGTAATTTTGACCTGGTGTTTAAAATAAAACACGAGGCAAATTCCATCCAACACAGAAGCTTTTAATTAACAAGATTGAGTGCTTTTGTCTATTCAGAATACAAACTTCTTCGGAATGAATAAGTGCAACAAGACACGCTTCCGTATATACTGAACAGTCACATGAAGTGGTTATGTAAATGTGGCTACTTAATATTCATTTGTTTATATTTCAACATACAGGCTATAAAGATACTGTCATTAATACCTGGAGGTTGGTCAGCATTCAAAGTTATTTGACAAAAACAACTCTGGTGTTGTATTTAACCTTTTCCAATGTAAAAACGATAAAATTATTAAAGTCACGGCATATCTTTGCATGTCTAACTAAGGCATTGTTCTTATCCTGCTTTTTAATGGCATAAATATGCTGATAAATTTTTACTTTTGAGACATTTCTCCATCTTTCCTATATAAAAAAAAAGCAGAACAGGATAAACAGGTTGCTACATATATCATTTCCTTGGTGGCTTAATCGTACCAACCTTTGCAAGACAATGTCGTATGTTCATCTTCTATATACACAAAAGTGCCTGCATTAAACAAATTTGCATTGCTTGCATGCTTCACACTTAAACATGACAAATGCACTTTGTTTTCCAATGATGGGTATCTTTGATTCAAAAAGCTATTTCAAATTACAACCAGATTTAAAAACAAACTGGTGTCCCAAGCCAAGTCTGTTACCTTCATTTCCCCTCAATTTTATAACAGGCCAGTGTTGTCTAATATTATTTTATATTGCCTTCACATCAATGGACAATCCTAGGCAGTGTGCCTTAGAGTACTGTGACCCTGTGCTCCCATCCTTTGTTCTGCTCATGCCATACAAAAGGACAGGTGCAAAATCGGTAGGTCTCATGCTAGTCACCTTTGTAATAATATCATTCATTAAACTGGTGGGATACCCCCAATTTACAAATATATTTTCAAAAAACTGCACTGTTTAATAAACACATCATCCTTTGATTTTAATTTTTAGGCAAGGTTATTGAGAAAGTTGTTTATAAGCAACTGGAAACCTATTTTTTTCTGCAAGCAGACTCATGGATCTTTTTAATCGGGCTTTTGTACTACCCACAATACTGAAACTGCTCCATTTAGAGTAGGCAATGATCTCTCTGTGGTCAGTAACCAGGTAAACTGTACAGTGATGGTCCTCCTAGATCTCTCCTACATTCGAATAGTCCATTTGTACTCTTATTGTGGAATTTTGGACATGTTTATTGACTGGTCTCCTCTTACTTATCAAACCATACTCATACGGACTCTTGTGGACTCAATCAATCCTTGTCCTACTATCTTGACTGTGAGAATCCACAAGGTTCTATGCTGGACTTTTTTTATTCACTGTGTATATGCTTCCATTTATAGACCTTTTGAGGAAAACAGGTTTAGTGTACTATAGTTACGCAGCTGTCACCAGGTGGCACAGTGGTGCAGCGGTTAGCATTGTCACCTCACAGTAAGAGGTTTTATGGTTCAATTCTTGGCTGGGGTGCCTTGTGTGTGGAGTCTGCATGCCCTCCCTGTGTTCACATGGGTTTTGTCTGGGTGCTCCGGTTTCCTCCCACATTCCCAAGACATGCTGCAGGTGGAGTGGACATTCTAAATTGGCCCTAGGTGTGAATGTGTGCATGTGTGTGTCTTCTGAGGAAGGTTAGGTGCCAGGCTGGCAACTCAACACCATAAAACTCTACTGCCACTCATTCTGCAGACAACAATGATGCACTGTGGTGACCACTAATGCCAGCAGTGAGAAGAAGAAGAGTTACACAGCTGTCACCCAGTTTTATTTCTTTCCCCAAAATGAGATGGTGTGTATCAATTTTTAGACTGATGATCTGGATGCCATATGTACATTGCTCAATTCAAATCACTTAAAACTGAACACTTCAAAGACTGAGTCCATTGTAGTTCATGGAACCTTGACAAATTCTTCTGCTTCCTCTTCACTAAAGCATACACTCTATGGAGGATATAAGACTGAGTTTTCTCAAAAGATGTAAAACCTAGGTGTTATTACTGACCCCCCAACCAAGTGTCAAATGTGCTAAAGTCTTCCTACTTCCATCTGAAGACTATAAACAGGATTAAATGCCTTATAATTCAATCTGATCTCTTGATTGCTGCTCATGCAATGGTCTATTCCAGATTAGACAACTGTAATGCCATATATGTTTGACTACCTAACATTGACCTGGATCATACCTCTCAGCTGTCTAGATTTTCACAGAATATTCCAATTTCTCCCTCATATTTTGCTGTGCTCTACATAAAATTTGTGGATTTCTGGCAAATCATTGAGGATTAAAGTCACTAAATAATGGCATACATTTCAGTTTCAGACTTCATATCCTCCAAAAACGTATGGTAACAGAAATCCTGTTATCCCAGCAACTTTCTCAGTTTATAAGAGCAATATTTAAAATCTGTCCCCACATTATTTTAAGCTTTGTCCAGATTTCTTGTGAAAATAGGTTGAGAGGTATGCTGGATCATTTACAGATGATGCAGAATTCTACAACAAGGATACTGACTGGTACCTTATATTACCATCAAATTATACTAGATCTCTATAGCCTTCACTGACCTCTAATACATTATAGAATTGCTTTCAAAACCCTGGTGTTAGTATATTTGACCATCCACAACCTGGGTCCCTGCTGTCCGAAGGCACTCATTGAACCATGCTGTCCTGTGGAGGTATTATGTTCATCATCTGAGGGATGGTTGGCAGTTCCACTGGTGAACATAGAAATCTCTGGTTTCTGTTCATTTTATTACCAGGCCCCTTACTTATGGAATTTGCTACCTTGGTGGCTTCTGGACTGCTCCACACCTGCTTGCTTTAAGCATGCAGTAAAAACTTTGCTCAATATGGCATTTAATAATTACGGTAAATGTTTTATGACTTCACTACTACTGTAACTTTTAATGTTTACTTTGTTTAATTTAAATTACAATGGTACTTAATAAATTTGAACTTGAATATTTAATAAAGGAGATAGTTTTCAGGCACTAGTCCACTATTTTGTGCCACATCGGTTTTGTGAGTCCAAATTTGATTGTGTTGCATTCTTTAATGTTGAAAGAAAAGCAGTTCTCATACAAGAGTGTATTGCATTTATTTATTTATTAACTTACTTTGTTGATTGTAGTTGTGGACCAACAACATATTTGACTCATTCCAGCTGCAGCTCTGGAAAACACAATAACATACATGTACAGTACATCTTACCTAGCACTTCTTGTAGTCTTGAATGAAAGAGTGATGTATATACCAAGTCTGTGGTCCTCTGTGTATTTAATAATCTAGATCCCCCCCATCCTGTGTTTACAAGAAAATTATCCCAAAGACTCACTGTAGAGTCCTATGGCGGATCACTGTTTGCATATGAAGGTTTGTTTCAAAGGTCTCACACTCTGACTTGCTGTATTCCAATTAACTTTTAAACCCCTGAGTAATGTACATGTTTTTGTTTAATTCACGTGGTTTATCAATAATACCTTAGTGTGGCATAGAATCATATGCCTTATCCAAGTCCAGGTAAGCTCTCCATATTGTAAGGTGCTGTCTATTTATTTATTTATTTATTTATTTTACATTTATTTACTGGGGAAGTCCGACTGGGCCAGTGGCTCATTTTCAGCAGATGCCCGGGGAGAAAAGCTCCACAGTTTAACAAGTATTACAAAAATATAACAGGAAATATTACAGGTAATATAACAAGAAATATAACAAGCAATATAACAACAAATATAACAAGAAGTATTTTACTTTAAAAAAATAACCACAAAGAAAATTTGTGTTGGTAGGGATAGTGAGAGATAATGAGGTATTAGACTCAGGAGGTGAGAGTACCATAAATATATGTGATGGAAAAATTAGTCGAGGGTTATGGGTAGGAAAAGAGTGGAAATAGGTTAAGTAAAAGTATATAAAGTAAGAATAATATGAATGGTCAGTACGAAGCTAGATGTGACAGTACCCACTAAGAATAGCTAGGTTAAGTTGAGATAGGTTTAGTTAGGTTGCTAGGTAGTTGGGTTGGTTTGATTAACCTGGTTCTGAACATATCATACTGCCTAGTATAGTTGTAACTTCTTCATGAAGTGATATGAGATTTAAGAGCCGTGATCTTAACTTTAACAAAGCCACAGTGATGAAGGTAAGGGAGATGCACACCCCCATTATCCATTTGTCTTAGGTCCATAACTGCATGTTGTGTGTTAGGCTTATAAATCTATAGATATAAGTGTGGAAGATACCCTCCTCACAGTTACTGAGACCTTAGATATTGTCACCAACCTATGAGGTTGCACCCCATTGTTAGATATTTTTTATGCATCATCAATAACATTCAAACAAAGTAGTCTTTTTTTTTCATGGGAAGCTGACAGAAGTATTGTCTGGCCTCATGGATCTAGTGTTTTTGATACATTTTTAGGATTATCATGATTTTTTCTTTTGCTGTGTGAGGTACAGCATTCTCTCTTCCTCTAAGAATATCTTGTACATTTTTGGAGTTAATAAGCTGCTGATGACACTCTTGCATTGGCCATGATAAGCCACTGATTGCATTGATATTAGCAGCCACGTGTGTCCACATGTTACTGATGCACCTGTAAACTACTCTGTCATGCCCCCTCACAGCCTGCATGACACCATAATCTGCCTCCTCATCTGACATGTCACTTCTGTAACAGATTACTAAACAGTTGGGTCAAACAAATGCTGTAAGGGCTATATCTCCCAGTTATAGCAGCAACATGTGCTGTACACATTTCTTCAGATCCAGTGTCTTTGCATCAGCAGTGCATCTGGCTGCTCAAGATGTACAACATACAGCCTGGTATTAATAAATCCAGATCTAGGTTGTTAGCAATACGTTTCCTATTAACAAGTATTTCCAGTGTATATTGCTATCGTGCAAGTAATCCCACTGTGGCTGTAGAACTCTAGGAAACCATGTCCTGTGTTGCAGTGTGAGGAGTGTAAAATGCTTGGACATAGGATACAGGGTACTTATAGTTTTAGTAATGAAGAATGTGTTTTCCCTTCCAGATGTCTTTCCTACTTAATACAATAATGAGTGCACTCAATGGCAGTTAGCATAGAGGATTAAGATTCTGAGCTGTTAATGAGCTGCTTCCAATAAACAAGGGTACAGGGTTTGAGTCCTTCCTCCTCCATTTGCCTACTGTGTAACTCTGAGCAAGTCACTAAATCAAACAGTAACCCTGGGTAACCCCTGAAAAGGTATATATGTGTGTAGTGGGCTTACCCAATTAGTAAACCAATAACAGCACTTTCTGGTGATATACTGTCTTATACTCACTATTTATGTTAATTTCCCAAAGTTACACATATAGGTGCAACTATAGGCAACGCAATGTAGATGCAATATTTGTGTATCGTTCATCTTTGCAGTACTGCACTGCATAGGTTAACAATAAACTGCAAAGTGCAAAAATAGAGGTTAATATGCAATTTTAACATGACACACCATTCATATTAAAGCAGTGCTCAGATTTTCTAAAGCTCATTAAGAATATTTAGATAATATTCCTTGCCAGTTAGCCTTAAGGCATTAAACTCAGTGGTACTGAACTGCCCCAAGATACTCATCACAGACAGCTGCACTTAGTACAGCTCTATCAGGCACTAAGGAACTTCAAGCATTTGGTATATGATTACGTAAACTGTACTATTTATCCTGACACTGCCTGCATAAATGAATATACATCAGGCATGAACCTCCCCCTCCCCATTGGTGATTTCGATAATGCTGGGGTGCAGGGCTGGTTAGTTAACTGTCACGTGTAATTCACTTGGCTTGGTGAGGTCATCATGTCTGGCAGTGGTTCACACTGTTCACCAGTGGTACAGAGTGGATTTTATGAGTCCATCAGTGCCAGACAGAACAATGAGAGTGGGATGCATAAGAAATATGTTAGACCCCCTAAAGTGTGTCAGCTGATGGATGTAACATCTGCATCAGGAGCTGTGTGGCTTGAATGGATGTATCTAACAAGATGTGGTCCATCATGGCCTGACAGCTAACACACCTGGGGACGACAGAGTTTGGGCAGATGCCTGCTATAAGGGACAGGTGGTCATGCTGAAGTTTTATCACCATCTCTGAAGTCTGAACACTTAGCTCAATAGCCAAGCTAAGCCATGTATGTTGCTTTTATTTATGCATGCCTAAGTAATGTTGTCCTCTCTTTTATGTATCGGTGCATATTAAACACATGTTCATATGACATCACTGTATGTCTTACCTGTGTGCCAGTTAGAACTCTGCTTGTGTCTAGTTTTGTTAGACCATGTTGTTTTGTCTGAACATAACATCTTTTCATTCTCTGCATGCCTTATGACCAAGTTAATTGCCAGATGCTTACCTGTTCACAGGCTACAGGTCTGTTTATTTTGTACCATCATTTTATTGGTCGCATACCTTCCACTGATATACATGTATAGAGTTAAGGGTCTTTTTTCTATAGTTGCGATAATCTATTTGCAGTTTTGGGAATTTTTTATACACCATAGGTGTGTGATCCAGTCCTCAGTCTGTCAGTGGTTCTTTACTGAAATTGTTCACATCTTATTACTTTGCACTGTGCTTTACTTATCTGTCTTACTATCTGGTTCTTGACCTATTGATATATTTGTATTTCAGTATAATCTTTTGCTCTTTTTAGTATATTGCCATATTCATAGGATCATAGGATCATAGGAGGTTACTAGGCTATTGGGCCTGAGGGCCTTATAAGTCTAGCCAAGAGTTCAGCCCATGTTTAGACAAGTCAGCACCCAGAGACCCTGCCCAGCAGGGACACGGGTGGAATCCCAAGGGTGTATTTTCTGTTTCCCATCATATAGTTATCCAGGTTGCGCTTAAAAAGGGATAATGAGGTACTCTGTTTGACGTGGAGAAGGAGTCTATTCCACAGATGTGGGAGTCTCTGGCACACAAATCTGTCCCGCCCACAAGTCCTATTGATATCACAGACTAGGTTGAGGCCGCACATACAAATTGCTCAAGTGGAGCTTGACTTGCGGATTTGCAGCAGTCCCATCAAGGCGGGATCTGAGATTGCTTTGTATGCCAGACAGAGGTCACTTCTGAGGAGTTTGTATGAAACTAAGTAGAGGGACAGGGTTTTAATCCTATCTGTGTAGGGTAGTTGTTTCAGGCCCTGGATTCTCCTGGTGAGGAACCTCTGTGGTCTCTCCAGCTGCTGCATGTGCTTTGCAAGGTGCATGCCAAAGGGGACATTGTACTCAATAATTGGCCTTATAAGGGAAGAATACAGGGATCTTATGACCTCTTTGTCCCTGGATGAGATACCTACTACTTATGAGGTGGGCCATGTAGAAAGCTTTCCGTACAATGGAAGCAACATGGTGGTAAAAAGTCATGTTGTTATCAACCTGCGTGCCCAAATCCTTCACTACTGAGTCTGTACTTAAGATGTTGTTATTAATGTGATAACATGTGGGGATATCACTCTCCCCAAATGCATTTTTTGGCATTCAGCTTGAGGGCATGTTTCTGGCACCAGTCATTTGTTTGCGTGAGACCCTCTTGGAGGACGTCCACATCACTTGGGGCATTGATAACTGTGCCCAGCTTGCAGCCATCTCAAACTTGGTCAGCCATAGCCCACTGGTTTTGGTCTGCACCTCAGAGAAGTATACCCCAAATAACAGAGGCAACAAGACCGATCCCTGGGGTACGCCACTCATTACAGGTCTACTGCTTGAGGTGGCTTCCCCTATTTTGATTATGTGGGTTCTATCAGTGATCCAGTTTGCTACCCATCTGGTAACATATGAATTGATACCTAGTTGAGAGAGTTTATCTACTATGCCCGAGTGGGGAATAGTCAAAGGCTTTGGCCAGGTCAGGGTAGGTGGTGTGACCATCTTCCCCTTGTCCAAGGCTTTGGTGACTGTCTTAAAGAAGTCAACCAGATTTAACAGACATGACCTCCTCTTGACAAAGCCAAACTGTGTGGGGTCGAGTGTCTGGAGGTTGCCAATGTCCCTGTTAATGAGGTCCATGATAATCCATTCCATGGCCTTGCAGATCAGGCTAGTTAGGCTGATGGGTCTATAATTTCCTGGATTGGTGGATGCTCCACCTTTGTGTAAAGGGGTGGCACTGGCTGTCCTCTACTCGGCTGGGACAAAGGCTCTGGTTGAATAGGGTGCCTAATGGTGCTGCAAGTTCATGCCTGAGTTCATGTAGGATGCAGCCTGGGATGTTATCGGATCCCATGGAGGCTGTATTTTTTGCCTTTGAGAGGGCAGTGATGACCTCTTTCCTAGAGATAAGGGGTGGGGGCAGGTACTGGGGATGTAGTGATTTACTGATGGGAGGGGACAGAGTGGAGATGTTTTCGCTGAATGTGTCAGTCAGTAGATTGGCTATATCTACACATTTGTGTATGTGGTGTCCTTGACCACCAGTTCTGAACATATCTGGGTGCTTCCTTTGAGATTGCTGACATATGTGAAGAAGGCCTTATGATTGTCTCTAGTAGATGTGGCCAATTTTGACTCAAAGTTGGCTTTAGAGGATTTCACTAGTGCTTTTATTTGCTTGTTCAGGCTAAGGAGAGGTTGCTACCAACTGGGCACCTGCTCCTTCTTGGTCCTTTATTTTATTTTATTTTACATTTGTTTACCAGGAATGTCCACTGGGCCTGAGTGAACTCATTTTCAGTGAAGGCCTGGGGAGAAAAGCCCCAAATAGACATTTATTAGCAAATAATCAGAATAATCTTTTTTAACAACAAATAAACAGAACATATTATTCTTTGCAACAGGTTCAGACATACAGTTAGGTAACACAGTGAGGTTATAATGGAAATTAAGAAAAATGCAGGCATTGTGTATTTTTGAAGTTATAGCAGTCATGACAATCTATGAATAGTTGCATTTTGAGTACCATAACAGTCTGGCAGTCATAGCAGTGGATAAACAGTTATATAGAGTACTGTTACAGTTTTGCTAATAGAGCAGTTTGGAAGGGGTCAGGTAATTTGAGGTGTGGAGCAGGAGCATTGCCACTGGGTAACTAGATGTGAATGTAGGTTGGGTGTCCTGGACAGCATCATTTTGTTATATAGTTTATTTATTGCAGATGTCCACCAAACAGGTTTACTCTTACTTGCGAAGGATTATTTTGTCCTGCCAGGTATTCCTGATTCCATGCATCTATACAAGTGCTCGTATAGTACTTAGGTGTAGATTTGGACATTGGTGTCAGTTCCTATAGTGGGGGGTGTGAAGCTGTTTATACCATCCCTCCGGAGGTTGTAATCAGCTTTGGAGAAGTTTTTTTGTTTGACCCTAGCTAGAGGGGGGTCAGGGTAGATGATGACTTTGAAAGTTACCGCTTTATGGTCGGATCTCACCAGGGAGGATGATACCGTAGGAGTGCTGCAGTGGTTACTCATGTTGGTTAATACCAAGTCCAAGATATTATCACCTCTTGTGGGGGTATCAACTAGCTGTTCCAAGGCATTTGCAATGATAAAATTGAGGAATCTCTAGGCATTTGAGTTCTGGCGTGAATAGGTTTTCCACTCTATGGTTAGGCAACTAAAGTCACCCAGGATCAGGGTAAAGGGTTGAATCTTGATAGATTTGAAGAGGTCCAAAAATGAACAACATATGTATTTCTTATCACACTGAGCTAGTGGGGCACTGCTCATTGTATCATTTCATTATACTGAGTTGTCTTCTATTTAATGAGCTACTGATATATCTAATTGTATGTTACATTTCTTAGAGACAAGCTTAAATGTACTGCTTGGGTACATGCAATTAAACAGCTGTGTGCTGAGTTATGACTTGCATTCCTCGCCCTGGTCTTCACTGCTCTATCTCCCTGATTTCCTCTTTCCTTCTGTTTAACAAGCTGAGTAATGCTATATTTCTAAAATGGACTGTATTGCTCAACTTTATGACACAACACAAGGTGTTCACTACACCATTACTTATCTCTTAAGTTCTACCTAATATCTTTTAGGAAAATAAATACCATCTGTCTCATTTTAAATATGACCGTTTCACTAGTTATGTTACTAACCCCTGGGAAACTTGTATCATGGCCAAAGATATTAAAATCATATTCTAAGAATCTAATCTGTCTCATTTACTTGGGATATCAGGTGTTTGGTTTTTTATGATATTCCTTAAAGCAAAAGCAAATAACATGTTTCCAGCAAATTTAATGCATGGAAAACCATCCGTATGAAAGCATGAGGGCAAAGGAAAGAGAAAAATTGAAACACCTGCATTACCTCTCAATATCAAGTCAGGTCGAATTTCACTGAAAAGTTCCACTTAGACTTTGGTATTTAAATGCCATAAAAAAGTCAATTAAGTCAGTAAATTAATTGTTCTCAAAACTATGCCTGCTGCTGTAAATAGCCTCCAGAAAAGAAAAAAAAATGCTTGACTATACAGTATTAGGTAAACTGAAGAGGTGGAAAATAAGTATTTCTGTGAAGGTGACTTCAGGCCGTGAAAGCAAAAAGTACATCCTTGTTACAAGATATTGTGGTGTATACAGTGAGAGTGTTAGCTCTTATGTTTATTCTCTGTGTTAAAGTAACAGAAGCAGCTATATTCCATTTACAAGTATACCAGGAAACCCTACATATATAAAGGATAGATAGATAGACAGATAGATAGATACATAGATCGATACAGATATATATATATATATATATATATATATATATATATATATATATATATATATATATATATATATATATAGATATAGATATAGATATAGATATGGATATAAATATATATGAGTATACTTACTTTGGCCAGAAATGCCTTTTAGCTGAATATGACAAATGCTAGTACAGTTTATTGAAAGTGAGCTGTTCACAAATTGTTGGCAATTTGATGCAATAACATTTTGACAAAATAAAATAGAAAGGACTGTTTTGTTGAAGAAAAGGTTGAAGTTAGAAACAATTTAATTTTGTAGGGTGCATGTCATTCCACTTACTGCAGTTACAAAATTCTTGCAGTTGAAAATGTCTTTTTATACTGATGCTTTAAATAGCAGGGAAGTGGGGGATTGTGGAGTTTGCCCTTTCCACACTGTAGTGTGATCTCGGAGTTGGTATATAAGAAGCAGGGGGTATGGGGGTGCATTGGGCTTATCCCTTACAAAAAATAGTTCTGATGTGTTTATTTTAGGATATATGAATTTTAGTTACTTAAGACAGTTTTTTTTTTTTTTACTTTTTGATCATTTTAGGTTTTGATTATATGGCATATACTCATATGTTCTAAGGGCCTCTTTTAGAAACACTTAGCTAGCACAGCCAAGGATAACCATAAGGCCTTTCACAGCTACGTATGTAGCCTGAAAGGTAGGACCCAAGCATGTGCTGAACTAGTTACCAATGGTATCACACACAGACTGATCCCACAGAGATAGAAAACCTGCTAGAGGATAGGTTTAGCAAAAATATCACCCCTATATCCCCTACAAATCTATCACACACTTTGCCCCAACCCCTCGCCCCCCTACATATCTGAAGAACAGGACATTAAAGCCTTGCCCAAGGCAAAAAACACAGCCTCTATGGGACAAGACAGCATCCCAGCCTGTCTTCTAAACAGGCTAAAACATGAACTAGCATCACCATTAAGTACCCTTTTCAATCATAGTCTAACCACAGGCTTTGATCCTGCAAAATGGATAAACTTAGGAAACTGAATGTAAACCCCTTCATTGTAAGATGGGTGGCTAACTGGCTGACAAAGTGGACACACACTATCAAAGTGGGTGACTCCACATCAACCAGCAGACCTGTTACCAGTGGGGTGCCATAGGGATCAGTGCTGGGCCCCCTACTGCGTGGTATATACTTCTCAGAAGTTCAGATCAAAACTAAGGGGTTGTCTCTGACCAAGTTTGCAGATGACTGCAAACTGGGTGCAATTATTGAATCCCCAACCGATGTCAGCATACTCCAGGTGGGTGTTACGGAGACCAATGACTGGTGTCTTAGTCACAGTCTCAAACTGAATGCAAAGAAATGCATCATCATTCCCTTCAGCACAAACAATGTCCCTTCACACTGTCAAATCAATAACAATACCCTAAGTGCCCACAAAGTGGTAAGGGACTTGGGTTCACAAGTTGACTGCAACGTTAACTTCGACCACCATGTGTCTACTGTAGTAAGGAAGGCTTTCTACATAGCACACTTGATTATTAAAGGCATCACTTCAAGAGCAAAACAGGTTATAACCCCTCTATACTTAGCACTAATCCAGCCCATAATTGAATATAATGCCCCATTTGGCATGTACCGTACAAAGCACCTGCAGCAATTGGAGTGACCTCAATGGTTTCTAACAAAGAAGATCAAGGGACTCCAGCACTTGATGTACAGAGACCAACTTAAGTCCCTGTCACTTTACTCTGTATCATATAGACTTCTTAGGGGAGACTTATGCATGACTTACAGAGCAATCTCAGACCCAAACCTAATGAACTTCCTACATATCTATAAATCAGATGGGACTAGGGACACCCATTCCAGGGACTTAAATATGGCCTGTGACTTAAACAGGACATGATGGAGGGACAGATTTATCTTCCAGCTACTATCACATCTTTGGAATAGGCTACCTATTCATGTGAAACAGAGTACTTCTATGACACTGTTTAAAAGGAACCTGGATAAGTGGATGGGGCACTGTAAATTCTTACCGGGAATAGCACCTACCACCCTCCTGGTCATGGGCAGTCATCACTAAATGCAAACTTGGGTATTAACTAACATTTGTATGCCATTACATTGGGATGAAATGGCTAGGCTTCAAATGACCTCCAGGTCGATTCGATAACCTAGCAATTTCTTCTGATCCTATATATATATATATATATGTGTGTGTGTGTGTGTGTGTGTGTGTGTGTGTGTGTGTGTGTGTGTGTGTGTGTGTGTGTGTGTGTGTGTGTGTGTGTGTGTAAAAAAAAGCATATATACATCAATACATACAAATACATACATATATGTATATATATATATATATATATATATATATATATATATATATGTGTGTGTGTGTGTGTGTGTGTGTGTGTGTGTGTGTGTGTGTGTGTGTGTGTGTGTGTGTGTGTGCATATATACATATCAATACACATACATACATAGGTTCATAGGTTCATAGGAAGGTACTAGGCTATTGGCCCTAGGGCCTATATAAGCCTAGCCAAAAAATGTACCCTGGCTTTCGCCACCCAAGAAAATTATACATATATATATATATATATATATATATATATATATATATATAGGTGTGTGTGTGTGTGTGTGTGTGTGTGTGTGTGTGTGTGTGTGTGTGTGTGTGTGTGTGTGTGTGTGTGTTTTACTTGTATTCCTTATGTATTTACAGCTGACTATGAAAAGTAAATGGATTTGTGCACTGCATGTCTTTGACACTCAGCTCTGCCTGAAGTATGAAGTATTAAAAATAATACATGCAAAAAAGGACACAGTTTTAAATCCTCTAAAAGGCTCAGACAATAGAGATTGCTAATGCATTATAGTACACTACAGTACAATGACACAAGAATGCTGTCTGGCAAGACTACTAAGCAATGTAAATTCCAGTTGTAGTAATACATCATAAAATAAATAGATGGGGCAAAACAGAACTAAATATATTAGTGATAATAATTCCCTGTATTTATGCGGTGGCTGTGGATCTTCTGACACAGGAACAGTTTTACTTCTATTTTATGATGATGACTAGAAAGACGAATGTGATTCCCACAACTCTGTTTTAGATTATGTGGCAAATGTCATTAAATTGGGGAGTATGCAATGAATTTCAGGAAGTTGGGGAGTATGTACTGAATTTCAGGACTAAGCTTAGGGAGCTCATGATATTAGCAATGAAGCACCTAGCACAGGCAATAAATCAGCAGAAAGGTCTTCAGTGAAAAGAAAGCAAGAACCTGAGATAATACAGTCAGACAAAATATAATTATGCTTATTTCTGTTTGATGGAATACATTGCAGGCAGTGTGGGAGGGTCCTTTTACCATTATGAGGAAGATAAGGGGTGTCAGCTATGTGGTAGAGTTGGCATTTAGGAGACAAAAAATGCAAACTCTACCATGTTAATACAATAAATCCCTGCTACTATATAAAACACTATTATATAATTACTACTTAGTATATGTAGTGGGTTTTACTGGTAGAAGATCTCCTTCGAGATGCTCAGACTGATGTCTCAGTGAGACAGTACTATCACAGCAGCTATTATTTATGAAGGTTCAGGAAATCCTATCAGTACTACAAGAGTTTAGGGACATGTTTACTGTTTAACCAGTGTGTACCTGTCTAGTACAATATCATGTGGACACAGGGACCCAACTGTCAATCAAGCAGGATCCTTATACGGCACCTAATCGATTTAAGCAAACAATGGGTTAGGAATTGCAGGTGATGTAGAGCCTGGGGATAATCCAAGAACCGGGTTTTGTGTAGACTTTAGAAAACTAAACAGTCACATAGAGGTTGATACATATGCCGTGCCTACACTTGATGAAGCTTTAGAGCAGCTGGACAGGAATAAGTAAACGAACAATATTGTCTTGACAAAGTAAGATTTCTTGGCAGATACCCTTGATGCCTGCAACAAAGTAGAGGTCAACATTTGCTACCCTGTTTTGGTTGTATGACTTCACAAACACACTTTTGGGGGTAAATAATGGTCCAACAACTTTCCAGAGGCTTGTAGGCCACATCTTAAAAGGAGCTGATGATCATACTCTTGTTTACCTAGGCAATATTTTCATTTTTAGTTGGGCCTTACAGGAACATGTGTTACATGTCAGAGAGATCATGAATAGAATAAAAAATGGCAGGTTGATTGAAAACAAATGTTAGGTAGTAATAGCACAAGTAACTTATCATGGTCAGTTGTTGGACAGTGACAAAATCTAACTGGAGTATGCCAAAATGGGGGCTGTCCAGGCTTGATCTAGCCCTGTTTCTTAAAAACAGGTAAGGACATTCCTTCAGACAGAAGTTTGTTGCTCGCTATAGTACCATCCTCTTCCAGACCTTACCAAAAAATAGGTCAGAAAAAAAGTAGGAACAAAATGTCTTATAAGCAGGCTTTCAAGAAACTAAAGTATGTCTTGAGTGGGTTGCTGTACTAAATACTGCTGAATATAGACAGGGGATTATAATGCAAGTAAATGTTTCAAGGCACGGGCTGAGGACTCTACTCTGTCTTGGGGAGAAGAACATCCAATACTATACTTTAGTCATAGATTTCAGCCAAGGGAAGAATTATATGCAGTTTTAAAGAAGTAATGTTTGATAACAGGGTTGGCTCCCCAAAGCCTTAACCAAGCCTGTGTTGTAGGAAATGTACAGTTACTACACATTATAATCCCTTAAATTGATTAAATAGGACTCAACAATATACTGCACAGATGAAGTATGGTATTACAGTATTACATTATGTAAATCCAGCAGCAATGCAAGTTCAGATGGTCTGTCTAGAAAGGGCATCTGTACCCCCAAGCTTCATTTCTGGAGTGGGGGGGTTAACAAAACTCTGTAAAGCATTATAAAAGGGGATGAAATACAGAGAAGTTCTACTGCTAAAGGAATTGTAATGTATTTTCCATAAAAAAATGTGGCTGGTGAATACCTTACAGAATGTAAACTGTATAGCATATATACTGTGTAAAAATATATAAAAATATGCTGATTATGTAACTATTTTCAGTGGAAATGCAGCAGAACATTTAGAAATGTGAACTAATCTGTTTTCTTTGATTGTAATGTGTATACATTTGCAGTGCTTTCAGCTCAAAAATGCATTATTGTATTTGGACATGGCTTGTTGAACTCTACCTACCTTTTACCCAGAGATGCAGATTATGGAACCAGGAAGAAGCATTATTTAAACTTAAACCAAACTGAGACTCTAAAACCTGAGACATCAACAGTCAGTTGGTAGTGCTCATACTTCTGAAGCATGCACAGTGGACTACAGTTCTAGAATGTATTGCCTGGAAGACTGCACAACTACTGTGTACTTAGAAGTCAGAGGTAGATAGAAAACCAAATATTTATTCAACAATGTGTTGTCAGAAGCTCAGATAAACTGTTAGTTACAGTTCTTCTATATGTCACCTTACTGCATAAACATACTTATTTTGCATGTTCTTTGTGCAAAGTTATAATTAATTCTATGTTTGATTTTTACAAAAGTGCATTGCTTAGTTCTAATTATTTCAAGTATAATTTTATCATATAATTTTAAATGCTTCCAGATGGTGATTTATTTAATAGTTTACGGGTATGTGTTTTGAAATGGTGTAACCTCAAATGCTGATTTCCACCTTTCAAAGAATTATTGCTTAAGCTGTTGCTACCTTAGCAATATGTAATGGTCAGCTTATTTTAAGAGTAAACACTAATTGCACTTTGGAAGTGCTAGAGTGTTACTATCCATTACAGATGGCTTAACTGCACATCATCAAGTCAAATGGAATCAGAAATAGTCTAGGTTTCTAAACTTCTTCTGAAACATCAACAGAAAGGTTTGGAGGGATATGTATATTTCACAAAGAATACTGCTGCTATGGAAAAGACTCCCGAGCCACATAAAACAAAGTTCATCCTTGTCCATTTTCAAGCACAACTTAAATCTATGGATGGTAAGCAGAAAATTTACCCCAGGACTGCCCCTATACTAATAATTGGCAGATGCTGCTCCTAAATACTTTATCCCATTAAAGGATCCCCTCAAATTATCTAGGATATGATCCCTATTATTTTTAGTAGGGGTAATATATAATTATTGACCATGGGATGGGTAATGCCAGTATATAACCAAATGGGATAAGTTATTTGAGCACAAAAAGGGAATTTGGTTAGGCTTAAAATGGCCTGCAAACCTAGAGTGGTCTAGCTGGTGGCAGAATTACTGCAAAGACATGGAAGTGTTCTGGTACTGCAGAGATAGCATTAACCCCTCCTGGAAAACATTGTGCATATGTTTGTGTGGAAGATAAACTTGGACTTGTTTCAATTATTGTTTGTTAAAATGCAGTGGAAAACTTTAGAGTCAATCCAAAGTGGTTGGCATCCTGTGAGAGCCATTGGTTGTAACTTAAATATGCAGCTGTACAGTGTAAACAAATGCTATTGTAGTAAATGCTGGTTATTACCTGAGGCAGCTTCATGTATTTACAATATGGATGGAGCAGTAGTGCAGTGGTAGTATTGTCACCTCACAGCAAGAGATTCTCCGGTTCGATTCTTGGCTGGAGTGCCTTCTGTGCAGAGTCTGCATGTCCTTCCTGCATTTGTGTGGGTTTCTTCTAGGTGCTCAGGTTTCCTCCCATGTAACAAAGACATGCATCTGGAGCATTTCTCCCCAGGCCTCCTCTGAAAATTGGCTTTGTTGCAAGTTGGACTTTACCAGTAAACAAATGTTAAATAAATAATTAAAAAAGTAAATAAATATGTTCTTAAAGCCATTCATTCTTGCATAGTATTTGGTACCAGTTGCTGAGATTTAAAGCCCCTACCACTGACATTATTTGGCAGTAGTGGTGCAAATCATGAGACTGTAGCACCTGCTCATTACATATAAGTGATGGCACTGGGTGGGATTTTATGACTGTTTATCACATATGGGTTGCTGGTCATGTGATTGCAGATGCACATGATGCAGCATTATGAATCCTCTGCTTTGTAACACTCATAAGTGCTGTCACTTATAGAATGATGCTGATGTTTCTGTGGACAGATTTTATGCCTTGCCAATTATTTTATGTCAGGATTGTTTAAAATACAAGTAATGCAATTTTGCTTTTGTCAGACACAATAATGTAAAAGTATAGTAGGTGACTACCCTGTAAAATTACAGTGACAGTATGTAAGAGAATATTCAACATGCTTCTCTGAATCACTGAATTAAAGATTACATTTACTAAAACACATAAAATCCTACAGTAAATGTAAATGTGATTTATGTGTTTCTGCACACACTGCCTAGTTACAGCTGAAAACCAGTGTTTAACAACATTCATGCATGAAACCTCTGGTCAGTCAGCTATCACAATCACCATTTACATAGCACTTTCACTGCTGGCCTACTGTAATTTAATCTACCTGACTTTGTGAATGGGCTGAAGTGTGTCAGTATTGATTGAAAACACTGCAATAATACTGTTCAGTGGTTCCCTGTACATTCATAAAGGAAACAATCTGGGAAATTCAGTTTAACCTCATTTAAATGAGTGGAACTCCACAAGCAGCACCAAGTTAGACACACATTGTTTTGACTGGGAGCACTTCCAATGTCATTACCAGTAATAACATTTGGACACAACTCTGACTTATTCTCCTTTCCAGTATCCTGTTTTTGCTAAATGTTTCGGTGATATTCAAATGTTAATAAAATGTGCTGTGCATTTACTGAGGTCTTTTGTCATGTCAACACCACAATGCAATTTCAAATGTTAGGTTCTAGTAACCTGGGGCAGCTATAAAGTGAAAGAGGAACATCACAGAGGCTGACAGCCAGGATTGGGTAATTATATATTTCTATATGTGCACAAATATGTTATATATTAATTTATGTCAGGTCCATGAAATAATATTTTCTATGGAATTAGCATCACCAAATCCACTCATCAATGGCACAGTCCTTTAATTTCTCTAACAAAATAAAAAAATATGTGATGCATCCCCCACAGCCCTGCTACTTAATATACATATATATTAACTCCAAAAAGTGGAAGAACTTGCTTAATTTCATTGTTCACTGATTTTGTTTTAAAGCAAACACACGTACAGACAAAAAGGTAGACAGACAGACAGGCAGTCACACAGACAGACACACACAGACACACACACACACACACACACACACACACACACACACACACACACACACACTCGATAAAAGTTTTTCCATTCAAACAGACACACACACACATGCACACACACATACACACACTCACACACAGACACACACACACACACACACACACACACACACACACACACACACACACACACACACACACACACACACACATTACATATAAACTCATATCAGCAATCAGATAATGGGTTTTACCTCCCCTCCCCCACATCATCTATTCCATTATAATGCGTGTTTCTTATTGTGCTAAATCAGTTTCTGTATATAGTGCACTTTTGTATAGTATAATTCAAGCAATCTTACCATATCATGGCAAGAAATGGCATTAGATTATTTTCTAATCTGAAGAGAAATAGGTTTAAAGGAATCATTTTTTATTACAGGTACAACATTGGTGGACAGCATGTCTATTATTGTCTGGAATCACTGCTGTTGTCAACACTGTGGTGCAGTGCACTTAGCTTTCCTCCTTATTCTTGATATACAAGGCTGAATGGCAACCTGGATTAACAAAATACCTCCATTTTTCTTATATCTGCATTATTTACAATGTTGATGAGTTCTGAGATTTCAATATTAATAAAAGATAGAAGAATAAAGAAGAGCAAAAAAGAGGAACTCCACTGAAAGAACAAGGTAAGCAGATGAGGTGAACCAACAGAAGCAGAGGAAGATATCGGAATAAAGGCAAGGAAAGAGTAACGCAGAAGGAGGGTAGACAAGAGACGTGGCAATGATGATGCTAAGAGAATAAAGGAGAAAAAGAGGAAGGGAGAGGAGTAATAGAGGAGTGAGGAAGACAACAGTAATATGAGAGGCAACGAGGAAGCAGCAAGATAATAAAAAGTAAATAGAAAAACAGAATAGTAAAGACAGCGAGTGTGTGCAATGGGTTATAAGTAGACAAAGGGAAGGTGTAGAGGTGACAAAGGAAGAAAGGCAGTAGAGCAAGTCTGTGGAAGGCAAGTGGGAGAGGGGAGCACCTTTGATGGCATCACATTTGCAGAACCATTTCTTCAAAAAATATAATTTAATAGATTATAGTCTCTGTGAAATGAGATCCAGCTGATTTGAAAGGGAATGTGGAAGTCTCTATACTGTAGATATATAACATTGCCAAATTTATTGCTGGTTGCAGCTGAAACTTTGTAGTGAAATACAGGACTAACGTTCAACACCTTCTATTAATGCTGGTACAAAAAAGGGATCTTGGGTAATGGATTATCTGCAAACATGACAGCTTGACAGAAAGGTAATGTACTCAAAAATAAAATGTGCATAGGTTTTACAGATATTTTGGAAATTTTATGAAAATGTGTATAAAGCAGAGAAATGTTGCTATCAAGAAAGATCACAGATGGAAATATTTATGGATGACTTAATCCGTCCAAGGTTAGAATTAGACAAGGCTCAGCAAATAATTAAGATAGTAGAGGATGAGATAAAAATGGTGATGCATAACCAATCCTCAGAGAAGTCTCCAGGAACACATGAAATTCCTGTGGCTGTTTGGGAGTTAGGAGCGAAGAAAATGATAAAGACCTGGAATATTTTGTTAAACTGTATTTTAAAGGAGGCAGAGCACAAACATCTTGGAAGAATGCTGTGATGTCTGTATTACCTAAAGATGGTAAATACCTATCAGACCAAACTTCATATAGGCCCATTTCAATTATAAATAATGATTATAAAGTGTTTGTGCCTAAAACAGATAAAAAAGGCAAAGGTGTTGCCAACATTGATTGATATGGATAAATGTGGCTTTGTGGAAGCTGATATTTGGCAATATTAATAGAACAATAATGATCCAGAAGGAAACAGAATGTAAGAAAATATCATTGTTATTGGTGTGTCTTGATGTCGAGAAAGCTTTTGACAGAACAAGCCGGGATTTTATGAGTAGGGCAATCAATGGATTTGCACTCACTGACACAGAAATAAAGCTAATTAGGAATATATATATGAAGAACTGGAGGCAAGAATTAAAGTGGGAACGTTTCTCTTTGATAAGTTATGTTTCAACAGAGGGACCAGGCAGGGGTGTCCTCTTTACCCTTTGTTATTTACTTTATATTTACAGCCATTGGCGAAGAAAATAAAGGCCCCAGAAATGCAATCATATAATTAGTAGTGTAATCAAGAAAAGTTGTCTTTATTTGTAGATGATAATATTTTCTACCTGATAAATCCAGAAAAATACATTTAAGTGTTGGAGAATATTTTGAGACAGCTTCAAGTTTTTATTTCATGATATAAAATTAATAAATATAGGAGAACAACTACTGACATAGATTGTGTATCCACACACAAACTGGTTTAACAATTCCCATATTTATGGATAAGATGAAGTATTCAGGAATATGGATTAAAAAGGCTTCAGTTATGGCAACTAAGTGCATTTGGGAAGAGACTAAACAAACAAAAGATGGAAGCTCTTGTTTATGGATATGGATTGTAAGACTCGAGCACTGAAAATGTTTTTAGTCCTTTTAACTTTATATACAGGTCAAACATATATGTTATTATCTAGAGGAAAAGTTGTGGACAATATTTTATAAGGAGTTGAAAAAAATTGTCTGGTAGGGGTGGAGAGCAAGAGTTAAGTGGAATAAGTTGATTCTTCCAACAGAAGAAGATGGTTTAGAATTACCTGATTTGAAGAGATATTTTACAGCTACACAGTCAAGGTTTACATACAGAAGCAGAAGGTTATAATTTAAAATGGAGAGGGATGATGATGAAATAGAGGGGAAGTCCAGGAATAAAGAGAAGGTGAGATTTTTGATGCAGAAAAATATAACAACCATATAGAATATTATGTATATTCACAAAGTAGCAGAAAGTATTCTAAGAGCTAAGCCAACATGAGACTAGAGGAAAGGAGACCTTGCCGGTAGGGATGACTGCAAGAAAGGGTACAGTGGACAGGCAAGAAGGGACCAGAATTTACTGTAGAAAACTAGCAAAGGAGCGAAGGTATTGGGAGCAAATAACTAGAGGGAGAGGTAAGACGTTTGGACCACATGCTAGAGACTGTTTTCCCTACAAGGGATTAATATCACAGTATAGGCAAGGAAAAAAGGATTGGGGAATCTTAAGTGAAAGACCTGCACTGGTGGGTTTTTTTTGTCAAATCTAGAAGGGAAGTTGCTATTAAAAAGGGATAATTAATAGGGCATATAAAATATTGCATGATAACTATAACAATCAGAGGAAATTAGAATAATAGAAACTGCATCTATCTCTTTCTCTCTGTGTCTGCCCCATGTCATCTTTACCGCATACAAACATAGCCATCCTTAAATGAACTGGCTCTTTAGGGGAAGGTCTCCAGGGTGCCTCTGCCCATGCACACTACCAAGGGCCCTCCTGTCTTCCCTCACACCCTGGACTATGCATTTCCTCCAGATTACTTTTTTCTTCCTTTTCTCATGGCTTCTCCTACTCTTCATTTTTTCTGCATTCATTCATTCATTCATTCATTCATTCATTCATTCATTCATTCATTCAACACATTCTAACTAGGCAAGACTGCACTCTAACTGTGATGAAAGTACTGCATTACACCATGGGATTTCCTAGATGTTTATAAGTGCATTTTAACATTTTTTAAACATCCTGTTCATCCAGTGATGGCCTGAACAAAAACCCTGAATAAGAAAGAAACACAGCCTTACTCTTCAAGTTTGCTTTTTTCCTGCATTCTTTCAACACACAACTGACTAGGACTGTGCTGTAATAACTGTTGAGGAAATAACTGAATTAAGCTGAGGATCTGTGAGCCATTAGTCCCCCAAGATGCTATGGGGCTTCTAGATGCTCTTACGTATAATTCTGAAATTTTTAAATAACCCTTTTCAATGATGGCCTGAACCAAAAATCACAATTATGAAAACAATGTCAGCCTTAGGCCCACAGAAACCTTGAGGTTCTTGATGTGCATTTCATAGTTTTTACTTAATTTTTTGATTCAGTGATGACCCAAATAACATTATGATTAAGAAAAGAATTCCAGTCTTATTTATTTAATGGAAGAAATTAGTTGCATCCAAGGGTAATGTTCAAAGCTGTCAAAATAGCAGTTCACAAACTCAGAAGACAAATGTTTAGGATATATAAATCATATCTGTGAATGGTAACTGCCACCCTACCCTCACTAAAAAAGATATTCACTTTTAGTGTATCCCTCCCTCCCTGGTGTTAGAATGAGATTAAACTGAAAGCACGTATGGTCACAGTCATATATTTCAAGTTGCTGTTGTCACATATATACAGTATACCTCCTCACCCCTTCTCCCAATAGACAGCCACCATCTCTGCATCTCTCTAATGTCAGACTGGGATGAAACTGGAAAAAAGAAAAAAAAATGGAACAGAACATATATTTCAGATATTCATAAACAGCATGCCCCCTTATATCCTCAAAGAGTAGCTACCTATATATGCAGCTGATGCTTGATTGTGAGGAATATGAAAAAAGAATTGATCAGGTTAATGTTTCAGATGTTACTCCTAGATGGTACACTGCTCCTGCACAAGCCATATTAACCCTTTGCATACACTTATGAAGTTTGTAAAGAAAGAAAAATAAATAATGACCACATTTTTCTCAGTCCAACTCAAGCTACATTGACTTTTACATACCTCTGATGTTTAGAAGGAAAATTAAACACATAATGATATTATCCCTAACCCCACTCTGTGCACACTAGCATCACTACAGTGATGTTTGCATCCCACTAAACCAGGACAGTTTTACAATAGGTAAGGTTCAGGTTGTAGGCCACTAGTAATACTGTGTCAAAGTGCACTTATATATTCTTAAGGTATGTGAGCCACCAGGTATCCAGAAGCTCTGATGGACTGGATGTTCTGTGATGCATTTTATGTCTTATTTTTTTAACAAAAACTATTTAAACTGAGCAAATGACAATAGGGTCTGTTGCTTTCATTCAGACAGTCTCACCCCCACCAAGTATAACCTCACCCTACCATCTGTGTATAAATCATATGTCTGATTGTGATAAAAGAAGAAGACCATTTATTCACATTTGCTGCACACAGTTACCGCACATTAAAGCTTTTCAAGTTGCTTATACAAATCACATTATTCCTGTAATGCCAGAATAATAACAAGCAGCAACATCATAGGTTCATAGATTAGTACTAGGCTAATTGCCCTTGCGAGCCATTTTAAGCCTAGCCAATTATCCCTTGTGAGACTCAAACCCTGTACCTTGTGTTTGTAAGGCAAACACCTTAACCATTAGGCCACCCACCCGACCTAGTCATTTCCTCCTCAAAAAAGAGTCAGCAATTATAGTTAATTTGTCTCTGCATACCAATTAAGTTGTCTACTTCATATAAATACACACTAGTCCTGCAAAGCCAGATAGAGACTGTTTAAACTGAGCAAACTATAAGAGAGTGAAATCTACCACCTCCTGTCAACACTTATAGATACTTCTGTGTGTACTTCAGATGCAGGTGATAAAAAATGATGGCCATATATTGTGTATCAGCCCTATTCCACACAAACTCTAGACATACATTAAAGTATTACAAGCTGCTTTGCACAAATCACATTAATCTTGTAAATACACACTAATCCTTCATAGCCAGATAATGCCTTCTAAACTAAATAAATGACAGAAGGGTCAGTTACTTTTGACAGGCAGCCACAAATGTATACTAGTCCTACACAGCCATATAGTAACTGTTTAAAATGAGAAAACAATGAAAGGGTCACTTACATTCTATAGGCAATTTGACTAAACTCATTTAAAACTCACCACAGGATACAAACTAGCAAACTCTACCCCCACCATCTAGTCAGTCACAGCCTCCACTACATTTGTTTAAAGGAGTACTGCACCCACAGGCTCAAAAAACATGTTTAATTCATCATGGCATGATGTTTCCTACACTTCAACAGCACTCTGGGATTATTTACAGGATTTTAAATATTTTTATATGTAATTCCAGACACTGACCACATGGAGGCTAGCATATTGACGTGGTTTGCATAAGCCAGGTTGCCATTCAGTATCCCAGTGGTGGCTGGTGATTTCAAATTAAAGGGGGGCTGCAGGAGACAGCTGAATGGGTGGGGGCAATGGGAAGGGGTGTGACCAACCAGAAAGGGGTGGGGCTATGCTCAAAACCACAACAACTGGAACTTTAATTAAATACGCTGCCCTGGGTGCCAAACCGTCATTACGACAGTCCAATCAAGACAAAATGAAGTGTAGAAGAAAAAAATATTTCAATGCTTTGGCTACATGACAACTTACTTAATATCTAGATGGAAACACAAAGGTTGTGAGGCATGAAAAAATAAATTGCTTTTTAAATACATTATGCCAGTCAAAATCAAGTATAAAAAAACAAGCAGCACTCAGCTCAAACCACTTCTCCTTGCACTGCAGTTCTAATTATAATTTATATTCAGCTTTATAAAATTACCAACTAACATGCTGAAAGTACCAATCTCTGTGATACCACCACTTGTAAAAATGTTTCTTATCCAAGAAAGACCTGCTGTCTGACAACATCTATCTACTTGTTTCATGGAGAACACATGATCAAAGTAAAAAAATGAACAGCGAACAAAAAACAAGCTCAAGATAAATTGCTTAAAGGATTACTGCACAAGTTATGGACCACACATGATAGAATGGTATTTTGTTTAGTTTACAGGTAAAGCCTGCAAAGATAACTGCAAGTCTCCAACAAATATAATGAGCTTCTGAAAATACTGTAATCCTGTCCTTTAATACAAATACTGTCATATGCATTTCAATACCTAAGTCTTATAAGTTATCTAGTTAGGTAAATATTCTCTGCATGGCAACAATGAAAAGGCTTTCAATGTTGGTAATTCTTTAACAGTATGCTTATTAAAGCTTACTTGCATCTTACAATCTCCGACAAGCTTACCTGATGGTCATTAAAGCATTGCTACTTTAATACAGAGCAACAGGGCACTACAACAGCATGTATTTTCTGAATAATAAGAAGCATAAATCAACAGTATAAAAATATGACAGAAAACCAGAACATTCTGCTAAATCAAGGACAGATGAAATGCCACGGTCGTACTTGTGGTCTACCTTGTATTGGGGAATACTCTGCACACTTGCACTGCATAACTGCTCCTTGCCTTGCTTGGACACATCCAGAGCCACTATAATGGGGAGTAGTGTGCAACAAGTAGGTCACAGTTTGAAATGTCTCTGGCTGATGGTGATGGCTCTGACACTCATACCTCTCAACCTCAGAGCAAGAAATCTGGACAAAGCCATACATAGATGTGGGACACAGGCCCAAAAATAAAGACAATTTTTAAATATTGCTCTTATAAACTTAGAAAGATAATAGAATAGTAGCAGGTCTTGCATTAGTATGAATTTTTGAAGGGTATGAAATCTGAAACTCAAATGTCTGCCATTATTTTCTAACTTCAATCTTTAATGATTTGCTACTAATTTGCCAGAAAACCACAATTTTATGAAAAGCAGACCAAATATGTTATGCAAAAATATAAAATTGCCACACAATACAGCTGGGAACCTATCAAAGAAGGGACACCTTTTTAAAATTACTACTGTTAACTTGAGCAGCTGACAAAATAAGAGCATCTACATGCATTTCTGAAATAAAAGTAATTTATAACTCGGATCATTACAGTTATTTATAATTGTAAACCCTCCACGTTTTCTTCCCAAATTGTCATTTTACAGAGGGAGTATTAGGGGGAGAGCAGCATTTTGATCCAAAACTGGGGTCAGTTGAGAGGTTTGGATATTCCTAATTCTATAAAGCGATGTATTTGCACGTACCTCTCAACTTCTTAATGCAGGAAATCTGGACAATATATTGGGGGAACATACAAACAGTACTAAAAATTGCTCTTGTATAAATGTAAGACAGTAGATAGAATAACAGGTATTGCTTTAGCATGCATTTTTCTGAAGGTTATGACTTCTGAAACTCAATGTCTGTCATTATTTAGTGACTTTATTCCTAAATGATTTGGCAGCAAACCACAAATTTTATGAGGAACAAACCAAAAATAAGAAGCAAAAATCTATTAATTCTGCAAAATTCTGGACAATTGAGAGGTATAGTTCAACCAGGGCTGTCTGTGTTTGCTGCCCTTCCCCCCTCCCCCACAAAATCATGGTCGAATGGAGCGTCCCCCCTGCAGCCATTCCAAAGTCCCATTCCTTGGTTATTTCTCCCCATTTGCCATAAACACTGTAATGTACATACTGCTTTACTTCTGCGATGATATGGATTTCATTTGAAAGTTTTATTTTATATTTCACAGCATAAACCCTAATAGATATCTACTAAACAAAGCAATGCAGTCTCACAATAAAAATAGACTTAGCATTAAAACTTCTCTGCCCTTGAAACTCACATTCATTGAAACAGCATTGAAACTCACATTCAAAGAAAATAAATTTTGCCAGTGGCAGATATAGATTAATTTTGGGCTGTTTTCAAACCATAGGCCCCTTGAACACTAAACATATACATGCTCTTTGATACACCTTCCTGACTGTATTAAATTATATTCTTTGTACAATACAGTACAGTTGCTAGAGGGCATTTTAAATTTATTGTTTTGAACATTTTTCCAGTAAACAATGAAACAAAATGCATGCACCAATAATGACAAAACTGCCCAGTTCAGAACATTCCATCATAAAAGTCTACTCAAACTTCTACAGTCCACCAGTATCAGTAAATATGCACAATCTCTGAAGAAGTAAAAGTCATCTAAATAATTCCACATTAAAGAAATCTGTTAACTAATGAAGAGGTTACTGCTAGCAAACAACTTTAAATGTCATTGTTTCATCTACAAATAAAGTGCCTGTTGCCTTTGAGGAATAAATTGCCTATGTTGCATTAAAAAAATGATAAGCTAGTAATATTGCAATAGGGAATGGATGGCAAACTGATAACAGGTTCATAGTTACTAGGTATCTTCGCCAAAGAGGACTGCAGCATTCATCCCCTTTACAACAGAGTACAGTATCAGCACTGGATCTATCTACTGTGGGAGTAGAACCCACAGCCTTCTGCATCAAAAGCAAGTACATTACCTGTTGTGCTATTAACAATGTTAGCAAACTCTGCATAAGCAGAACTAAACTTTTGTTCCCCTGCAGCTTTCAGCTCCTTGTAAAATCTACTTGACACTCAGCTGTATCTCTAAACTTTGCAGCACAAGAAATCTGGAAAAAGCCAAAATTTATTTGGGGGGGACAAAAGCCCAAAATCCAGGGACACATTTTAAACATTGCTTGTATAATGTTGGAAAGTTGCAAGAATAAAATGCTGTGCTACCACCATACATTTCACTGCCAAGTATTGAACCCAGGACCCTGTGCAAAACAGTCAGAGCAACATACCACTATGCCAAATCATCTATTTTTATGAAAGAAAGGAAGACTGAAACTTAAATGGCTACCATTTAGTGAATTCAGTTCTCACCATAGCTGTCAACATCTTAGCACAAAACACCTGAACAAAGCCAGTAATAGGGGAATACAGCCCCCAAACATATTCAGTGAGTTCAGTTATCACCATAGCTCTCATCCTTGGCACAAATAACCTGGACGAAGCCAATAATGGAGGAATACAGTCCAAAAAATAGAGACAAATATCCACTGAGGGCACCAGAGCAAACCCACACAGGACATGCAGACTACACACAGAAGACACCCCAACCAAGAATCAAACCAGACAACCTGTAGCTGTCAGGCAACAATGCTACCACTGTACTACTGGCTGTGTTAAGTCATAAAAAGTACAGAAACCACAGATTTTATGAGGAACAGAACAAATATGAGGCAAAAATCTGCAAATGTTTTACAAATAGTGGTGGATAGGGAATTCCGGCTCTTGTCACTTGGGCCCAAGGTACAGGGTTCAAGCCTTATTCTCTACCCATCACCATGTAGCAACTGGGGCATTACACACACACACACACACACACACACACACACACACACACACACACACACACACACACACACACACACACACACACACACACACACCATATTCTGTCCTTCATAAACACCCTACCTGTACTCTGCAGCAGCTAAGTCCTCCGTAGTATTCCTGCAGCCCAATCACCTGTCTCTGTCCTCCATAATGGCCCATGCATGCTGTTGGGTCTCCCACGAGATGTGAGGAGGCTGGAGCCTCCTGCTGTTGGGTTAACGTGAGGAGGCTGGAGCCTCCAGCCTGTGGGCGATGCAGTCCAGTGACCTTCCAGTCTGTGCGGTCGTCACTGTGCAGACCTCTGGGCTGGAAGGGCGGAGTTTCCTGCCTTCCTTATCCAGACTGCCTAACAGAGCAGTCTGGAGCTCAGGAATGAGCATGCATGCATGTGTGGAGTTCAGGTCTGCCTAACACAGCAGTCAGGAACAAAGCACGCATGTGCGGAGTCCGGAAATTTTTTTAATTTTATTTTATTTTATATGTTCTATGGTGGGGGGAATTTATTTTATTCATTTTACAGGTGGGGGGCTGCAATCTAGCAGTCCTATAGCATGAGCCACCCCTGTAGTATCCCAGAAATCATTGTTTGGCTCAAAAATGTTTCATCATACAGGCCTCTGTTTGCCTAAAGCTCCTGTCATTTCATAGATGTTGCATGCATACAAAGTACTGAGTAAAATAGAACAGTGTAAGTATCATTCCCTGCTGCTGAATGACTACTTAAAACAGAAACAGTGCAAATGTCACAGAACACACTCAAAGTGCTGTTTACTGCTGCCTTTTTTCTAATTTAGTTTAAATGGCACAAATTTGTGAGGCAATGAATTCCCGTCCATTTACTTCTCTCCTCCCCTGTAACACTTAGCTTCCCTAGCTGTCAAAGTCCTGAGGGTAATTTGACCTGGTAATTCCATTGACTGGCAGATCTCAGCAGGGTGCTTGACTCCTGTAATTTAATCTTTGCTCTAGCATTTCCTTTGTTAGAGGGGACATTTTTTTTTTGCTGCACTATAGCCATGGCCTTACCTGACTGCATTCACATCCAGTTTATGTAGCAACTCCTGTAAGGTGTATTCACATCCAGTTTATGTAGAAACTCCTGTGAGGTCTTGCACCAAGGAGCTAAAGAATAAAACATTTAGACTATGAACCAGTTTAGAGCTTTATTAATTTAAGTGTTAAGGTATCACTTCATGCTTCCACCTTGTTAAAAATTGAGATTTACAAGTGCAAAGTGTGTTGGTATGCAGTGTTTGCCTACAAATGTTTTTACTCCACTGGTTGGTTTGCAAAAAAACTTTTGCAGTGTCCCTGGATTTCTCTTTGTACATACATACCACATTGCTATATTTTCCCCTTTCTTTTTCTTGTGTCCAGAAGTCACTTATCACAAAGTATTTTTTATTTGTTTATTTTTTTAAATAAAGGAAATCAAGGTTAATTTACTTTGAATCAGATAATAGATGCCACTGCAAAGAATCACTGTTGAAATATTTGTGCACGGACAAAATCCCTTACTATTCTATTTGCCAGCCTCCAGTGCAGTTGGTGCTATGGCTGTAATATACTGGTGTGTTTGTTCTTGCCTTCCAAATACCCCCACCATTGCATACCAGTTTTGCAGTGTAGTAACCACCTGACATGCCCATACACCTTTATCCATCAATATGCAGCTACTCCTGTTCATGTGAGTATGTGAATTCATTTGCAGACTTAAGGTGTGGAAGCTGCAATGAATTATTCTAGGTGCTTGTTCAGGTTTCACATGGGGCTTGCTTAGAGCTACTCTCTTATTAAGCTACTACAAATATGTTGCACTGCCACCTCTGATACCAGAGTAATGTTTTAATCTTTCTATTCCCGCAGTGCACACTAGCAGTATCTGGAGCAAATACAACAGAGGAGTATGCAAGCGATGCACCACTTTAGCATCATTTGCCATGCAGAATGTACAAGTATGCATACCAGATTTCTGTGTTTCCAAACATCGGTGTTACTACACTAGTACTGAACATAATGAACATATTGAAATGTAACATGACCTGTTACCAGATGTAATTAATAAAGATTTTCTCCTGTATAAACAAATTTCCATGATTCTCTGGCTGTTTGGCTTGATTCACTTTACTGGCTAGCTGTATAGGTTTGCTCTTTCTTAGCAAGTTGCAGTAAATATTTTGTTATCCGGTTGTTTACCTGGTTAGTCTGACTGGGCACACTATGAACGTTTCCAGCGGCATCCCGGGGTAAAAGCTCAAAATGGTGCCATCTCAATAGTCTGACCTTGTACTGTAGTCCCTTAAGTGCTGCCTTACATATCTTGCATAAGGCAGATCTGAATTATCTATTGCAATGTCCAATTCCTCTATCAGGCAGTATCAAACTGTTTGACTAGATGAACCATCTGTTTGCACTGACTTAAAAAGTTTCTTACCTTAATCACAATCAGGCCATGTATTACTCAAGCATATCAAGGTGAAATTCTAATAGTATTTTCGGGACAGCAATCCAATCTCTTCACACCCAGAAAAATACAGCAGCCACCACTATTTTCTCATGTTCATCCATTCTTCAGTTAACATTATCCACATCATAGCGCCACGTGACATCCCAACCTGCCTGTTATTGTCCAATACCTGTCAATACAGGAGAAGATTAATGCATACACCTAACTATATAGTAGCAGTCAAAAGACAGTACTTAAATGATGTATCCACAAGCTGGCTTTTCATTACAATGTGCATATGCAGAAACTACTGCGTACTGCACTATCATGACAAACCTCTGTACCACTTCACTGTAGCCAGCCTCACAGAGGTCCACTCACACCACAACAGTACTTGCAGCTGCAGTCAGATCCACTCATCTCACCACTATCATAACACTCCTGCAGCTACGCAGGCTACCCCAAACATGCATCCTCTTGCCTATTATGCATTCTGTATATCTCACTTCTGTCCTCAAAGACCAGTCCATAAAACTGCAGCTGCCAAACAACAAGCGCCACTACACTGCTGCATCATTCACTCAAACACAGTCTGTAATGCTGCCACACAATAATCCCACTTTCAATACACATTTATATTCTCTATTGATGGGCACATGCAAATTTTAAGATTGCTCTTAGCCATGGCATTAACTGAAATTCAACCACCTGACTTTCCTAATGCCTGTATACTTACCCCATTGTATATGAATGACCTGTTCTATATTCTAAGAGCTCCGATATGCATTCCAGTTTGAAAGCCTGCGCTGTTGTCAGTGTTGCACATTGCGGTCCTAAACACATTCCTAGACAGATGTTTACAGAGTTGTTAAATTGTATGACATGTCTTGTCAGTCATGGCAGTTTGACCAGTTGTTCAATACCAGGATTGTGAACTGGCCAGCACCCAGTCTCCACACACCATTTATCAATGCACACATGGTCCACCACAGTTAATGTGATATTACTTCTCAGCAACAGTTTAGCATAGTTTCTCCAAATGAGGACCTCAGTACAACACAACCACCAAGTCTATACCAATACAACTGTTCACAAGTCATGACAAAGTAGTGCGTATAGGGACTTAGCGATATATGCTTCACTAACTGTTCATCTGCTCTTTCAGCACTTATAGTACATGTTAACTGCAACCCATTGTTTCACTTATGTCAAAGCTAATGTCCTTCTGTTGTGACCATCACTTGTTAAGGCACCAGTGTAAGGCAAGGGCAAACATGCAATTCCTAGTCAGGTCCCTGCCCAAAACAAGCATTTCCACGTCGCTGCTTTTAACAATGTCCACCAAGTTCATAAGACAGGATTAATTCAATGAGGCATTTCACTGTTCTCATTTTTTGCAATTACAAATAACACTTTGCATAGTATTACACAAATGTACAAATAATCAACAATGGTAACTGAAATATCACAATGCAGGGTAATACATAAGCAGATTTCAATTAATGTGACAGTAAATGACTCCATAGATATATGTCAGCTACCAATCATCCAGACAAAGGATGGCAAAATTGCATGAGGCCAAAAACTATTTATTAATTTAATTATGTTACATTTGTTTACCGGGAAAGTTGAACTGGATTCATGTCCTTTGTCAGCAGAGGGCCAGTGAGAAATTCTCCAGCAGAAGAAATTACATAGATTACTCAAGTTAGATTACATTACATGGATTGCACAAGTTACAGAACATTAGAAAATATAAGACAACGTGTTTAGTACAATGGTTTAGTAATTTTCCCAAATAGGGAGTCACAGTTCTCATGGTCCGACACAAGACAAGACATTTTGTACAATGATTTAGTAATGTTTCCAAATAGGGACTCACAGTTCTCACAGTCCAACACAAGACAATGTGTTTTGTACAATGGTTTAGTTGTTGTTGTTGTTTGTCTTTTGGCTTTTCACGGTAAGGGGTCACCACAGCGGAACTCTGGTCCACTAATGATTGGCAGTAGATTTTTACAAAATGCCGAGGTGCCAGCTTGACACCCAACCTTCAATGAAGGCATGCCCATTTATGCACGCATGTCTTTCGAATGCTACCCAACTGCGGGGAGGACATGCAGACTCCACACAGAAGGCACTACCAAGCCCAGCCGAGAATCGATGGTTTAGTAATGTTCCCAAATCAGGGCTCACAGTTCTCATGGTCAGACACAATTACAATTGAGACACATCTGATTGGAAGCAGGGTTTGGTTAAGTAATTGCATGTTATATTATGTACAGATTATGCTTTCAGTTTAAACTTAATCAGGGTTGGTACATGGGCAAAGCTAGTTCACACTGAAATACTGTTAGATTCTGTTGATGTACTGTTTTTTTTTTTTTTTTGTGTGGAGACTTATGGAGGATTGTAGGGGTTTATATAGTTTGGCAGTGAATTCCAGGTTTTGCCAACATAGTTGGCAAGCAGGGATTCACCAGCATAGTTATTAGCTTTGTGGGTTTGGGCCAGTAGTTTGTTGTCTGATTGTAGGGATCTCAAGTAGCTAAATGGCTTAATATTTCTAAGCAAGGGGGTATTCTCAGGGTGGTATAGTATTTTGTGCGCTATTAAGAGTTGATTGAGGGACACCATGAAAAAGGTAGCTGGCTGAATAGTTTGCCCTGCCATAAAACTGCCTGTTGTCTACCAGTCAGGTAGAGCTGGAACCACTGCATTGCATGCTTGAGGGAATTTGACTTTTGCGAAAGAATCAGAAGTTCATGGTTGGCCATTTCAAAGGCTTTTGACATGTCAAGAAAGAGGGCGGAGGATTACCTATTGTCATTCCTCTTTTGGTTGATGGCATTAGTAAAGGAAAGGAGGGCCGAGGTGGTGCTGTGATATGGCCTGAAACCATGTTGGGAGTCTGATAGTAAGTTATTTTGTGTAAGGTATATCATTAGTTGCTTGTGTACACATTTCTCCATTTTATTTGTAAGTGGGGAAAGAATGGCAATGGGTCAGTAGTTGGATAGTTCTGTAGAACTTCCTCCTTCATGGAGTGTGATGACATGGGATATTTTCCAGAGGGAGAGGATGGCGCTTTCGGATAATCTTCTGTTGATCAGGATAGATATGGGATATGCAATGGTATCTGCAGCTATTTGCAATAACTCTGCAGGGAGGAGGTCCGCAGAGAGGGTGGTAGGTTTCATTATTTATTTATTTATTTTTTTTTTTTTTTATATGAGTGTTTTGTTAAAACCAGCGGATATGGGTTTTAAGGTAAATTGGGATCAAGGATGGCCAAAATTATTCATGCCTTCATTCCTGCAAAACTGAAATGCTCAAACTTTGGGCAGTATTTGCACAGTAATGCACGGAACACCTCTAGGTTGCCGGTCTGGGCAGAACTTGTTAACCTGCTTTAAATCTTTAATAAAAATGTGATTCGCAACTATCCTCTTCAGTGCACTGTAGCATGCATCATCTTCATCCATCCACTTCTTCTCATCTCCTTCGTCCACTGGCATCTCATGACCGCAACGTGAAACCTTTGTTGTACCACTCTAGCTATGTTGGTCTGTTACATGGTAGAGCAATGACAACCACTTCTCCTGAAGTACAACTTCATCGCCTTTGCACGTTTCAGCACACCACCACAGGTGATTGGAAACACTGTGGCACCACTGTAGCAACTCTCTATTTACTCTCCTTTTGCCAGCTTCTGTAATTTTCTTTGTCAAGCTTTTGGCCATATGCCACACATCAAACTAGTGATCCACTGCTGGGAATTCCTTGCGCATCACAAACCGGATCCCCGGATGTCGGTCGGTTGCCACAAGACTTACCTTAACATTTCTTGACAGCAAGTTTGACAGGCACTTCTTGAAAGCTTTCTTATCAAGTGCCACTGAAGATACCCCTGTGCAAACCTGCTCAAGGCAAAAATCAATTATGCATCCAGAATCCAGGTCCATCATGCTATAGCAGCAGTATTTGGCTGAATGTCCTGGACTATCACACCGCCCATCACCCCCTAACCTTATTTCCTTCCCCTGACTACCTGCCAGCAGACGATTCTGATGGTGTATCCAGGTATGCTGCATTACGGGGAACAAATACTGCCTTTGAATGGTGTAGAAGGTTATCTCACTGATAAACTCCATCCCCAAATATGCACAGAAACGCGCGATATGGGGATATGTACTACCACTGAATAGAAGAGAAGATGCGAGTAGTAAGTTCCCAGCAGACATTCGGCCTATAACTGGTTGACTTTCCCACTGAAGAACTACATGTCCTCTAATGCAACATACCTTCACAGATACATAGGACCCTAACTTTTTTTCTTTTCCAATTCCACAGCAGGACTTCGGCATTCTGGGCAGGTCAATTTTAACAGCAGTGAATCAAGGCAAGACTCAAAAACAATGAACTTTAGTTCACTTATCATCTTCTCATCTTCATCCTCTTCCACCACTGTGTCTTCCATGTCAGTGGTCGTCATGCTGTCAGAAGGGTAGCTCAAATTGGGATCCTTTTCCATCTCATTTGTCCACCGAGAATTCGAGGACTCACTCTGCATGCTTGTGTTATGCATATCTGGTGAGAGTTTGACTGGAGTGCTGCAAGTCTGTACCTGAAGAGACATGTAGGCACTTGAGCTAGATGTGGCTACTTCACTGCAAGTATCATCCTCCTGTTGAAGATATGGGTTGACACTGATTCTACGCCCACTGTCATCATTGGAAACTTGATCTTCTGGTGTTCCGGACTGAGTTGTTTCAGTCTGAACAAGTGTGGATTTCCTGCAGTATGTGTGGTCCATCAACAATGACACTGCATCCTCGGGAAACTGTACAGCTGCATCCTTCATCTTCCATGGTCCTGGATTCTGTTCCACTAACTTTGCTTGAACTCCTACACTGATGCCTTTCTTTTGCCGGAAGTTTGTTTGGCATGCTACCATACTCCTTTCCACTGCAGTCTTTATTATGGCTTCCACTACTTCTTCATATACTTGTACCTGCAAATCAAAGAAAACTACCTATGAAATGTATACTGCATAGCAGGCTGTCATAATAAATCATCCTGTTTCGGACAGCAGATTGCACACTATTTGGTTCAATGGATGATGCTCAGTTCACATTTCCATGTTTAACAGTCTGTCACTGTCATTGTCTGAAGCATTATGTCCATTAGCAATGCATTTTTTTTACCATTTCTACGTTACTTTACAGCAGCTAATAGGTAATGTGCTAATTCCAGCTGTCTCCTTCCAAAGGAAGGGAACATGAAGTGCCACATCACTGTACCAGCACTGAACACTGGTGCTGTACTCCATGAAGTGCCACATCACTGTACCAGCACTGAACACTGGTGCTGTACTCCATGAAGTGCCACATCACTGTACCAGCACTGAACACTGGTGCTGTACTCCATGAAGTGCCACATCACTGTACCAGCACTGAACACTGGTGCTGTACTCCATGAAGTGCCACATCACTGTACCAGCACTGAACACTGGTGCTGTACTCCATGAAGTGCCACATCACTGTACCAGCACTGAACACTGGTGCTGTACTCCATGAAGTGCCACATCACTGTACCAGCACTGAACACGTGTGCTGTACTCCAGAATGCCTTCAGTGACCATCTATCCACAAAACAGTTCAAACAATTAACACTACACTAAGTCAATACTTACCATTACAGAAAGTTTAACCTCTGCCTTGTTGGACAGTATAGAAAATGCACATTCCTCACTGGTCTCCTATCAATACACACTTATTGTGTAGTGCAGCATTACTCATGTCTCTCTCCCTAAACAAAACAGCTCTCCCTACAGTGACACCCTCAGCAGTACACCAGAGCTCTGCCACCAGTTCATATTGCACAGGTATTCATACATACGTACCTCTACAGGTTCCGGCACAGGATGGTATTCCATGTCATCTGGATCCACCGCAGGCTCTGCTTCCTCATGCACTCTCTGTTTCATTCTGCCTCTGCACATGGCCATTAGGCTGTGGTAAGGGAAAAAAGTCAGCAACTGTCACATTACAACCATCGCCCTGGATGTTATCAATGCTGGATGTATGTGAAGGAGAAAATGAAGTTATTTACCTTGCATTGGCCATACAGTTGGTCATTCACAACATCTGGCAAGGTTGGCTGGGTTGTACTGAGAAGTTCCTCAATAAGCTGTGGGTGATAGTAAAGGCATCAATGACTCATACTACACAAGCGTTAGACCATACACTGTACATGTCATGCTAATCAAATGCAAGTATCCCATAAATGATGTGTTGTTCAAGCATCTTATGTTGTCATGCCATTTGTACTGCAGCCCCTGTTCAGGTGATGTCCTTGGATGTGTGGTTGCAAAACTGAAAAGTGTAGGTACAGAGTCCTTAAGTAGTTGACGAGCAGGCCACCTTGGCTTCATGTTTTCTGGCAGTAGTTGACTCTTGTAGTCCACCTGAAATTGGTCATCTGCAAAATGTTTGTAGCACAGGAAGTGATGTGGTTTTGAACTGCTCACCGATTCTTTCACACACCTGCCTATGTTACCAACATCTATCCCACAGTTCACCACCCATCGTGTACACAGTTTAATGTCACGTGGAAAGCGATGGAAGGATACACTGGGTGGCAGATTGTCTCGGCGAACATGACAACCACAGGCAAAACATGTCAGCATGGCTACACTCACCTAAATAAAAAACAGAAGGAGTAGAGGCTCAACTCATACTGACCAAGTTTTTAACAAAGCACAGCTCAGTTGCACCAATTAATATGTTACTTCACTGAATACTTCGGCAATTCCTAAACAACTTTGGCAGTTCCTATACAACTTTGGCAATTCCTGTGCAACTTTGGCTGGATTTCAACATCAGCTGTAAAAGACCTACGCTTACATGAATCTTGCGATGGTTACTCATTCCTTCTTGGGACAGTCCACACTTACTTGCTCTGTGTTGTCAGTCTCACCTTACCCAACCTTTCTCAGCCGCCACTCAAAGGAGTTGTTACGTGCCACCTAAATGCACTCATTACACACAGCTTTACACACTAAGGCAATGAAGAATTGATTTAATGAAGAATGAAGAATTGATCAATCCAGAGAGACAAATGGATGCCGGCGAGTAAGGATTAAAAAAACTTGATGCATTACTACTGCTGCCACAAGCCCATATTATGACATGCAGAGACAGGATTGACAAACATGGTAGTAACAGTTCAATTGCCACACCAGTAAAATATCCATATATTCTTCGTCCTTTAGTAATGCTTGCCCTCGTCTGTTTGGCATCTACTTCTCAGAAGTAGAGTCCAACACAGAAGGGCTCTGGCTGACAGTTTGCAGATGACTGCAATTTAGGAGTAATTATCAACTCCCCAAGTGCTGCAGACATGCTACTAAATGGTCCTCTGTGAGAACAATGACTGGTGTCAGAACCGTGGCCTACATCTTAACGCCCAAAAATGCACCGTCATCCCCTTTCTGAAAAAGTAAGATCCCACAAATTATCACGTTGATGTGAGCACACTGAACACCACAGGGGCCATGTGATGCCGGGCAAACCAGGGTGACAGCCACCTCACTGACCAACACAATGCCATTGTGGTCAGAAAGTCCTTATATGGGGCACATCCGATAACCAAAGGTTTCACATGCAGGAAGAAAGAGGTAGTCATCCCTGTCTACTCACCTCTCATTAGACAAACCATTGAATATAATGCCCTGATTGACATGTAGCTGACCAGACTCGTACAACAGCTGGGGAAGACACCAAAGTAACTCACAAAAAGGATCACAGGCCTTTCACACAAGTCCGACATGGACAGCAAGAAACTTCTGCTGTTCAGTCTCTTATTGTCTACTTGCAGGTGATACCTGCTTACAAAGCCTGGTCAGACACAGCCATATTTGAAATGCTACACCAAAATAAATCCCAATGCTCCCAGGACATATGATCCTCAGAGGATGACGTTATTGCAGCAAATAACACAGCATGCCGGATGGACGGGTTAATTGCCCAAAGAATGTCCATACTCTGGAATAAATACCTTAAAGTACACAAACAGTGTTACATCTCTGCTTTCAGGTACATAATTCCTTCTAAGCCACAGATAAAGTCTGCCTCCATTAATGCTTCACTGTCACTACATTCAAAACCCTGCAGAAAGCGAAATGCCGATTGCTCAATTTTACGCTTCTGGGATGACATTTCACTGCAATTCCAAAATTCCTACACAGACCAATATTGTTTATATCTGTTTTTAAAAACAATGTAATACAAATACCATCCCAGACACGACAAGCCATACACCCTATTACCTCTACCAGTTATGCATAATACTTACAAATGTTATCATGGCCCGAACAAATGCGCCCAGTTTGCTTCCTGTCCACATTGTTTTACTGGGTCCAAATCATTTGACACGGTCAATTATGCTTCCACAAAAAGATATTTGCTTGCTTTAGTGATCCTTACTCCAACCATGCTTACCACCCCAGCAAAACAATGACCTTTACATAACAATGCACAAAAAAAGAGACAAGCAAACTAAGATAGTCTGGCAACAAACATAACGTTAACGCACAATCGGCATCTAACCCATAATGGTTTGCAAAGCAGACATCCACTTCTTTATGATCACCAAGCTATCATACTATTTTTAAAATGTATGCTTCCATCTTGAAAACCTTTGCCGTACCTCTCAACCTTGTTTCTCTAAACGGAGCATCAGTACAACACAATGCAGAAAAAATGGCCAACATGTGGAACCCATAGTAACAGCTCACTACCAACTAGCAAGGTCAAGGGAAGGTTAAAACATGCTGATTTCACTTACAAAAAAAAAAAAGGATGTTTCTGTATTTACCATGAATATCACTGGTGCTTTGTTTGTAAACAAAACACTGTTGGTATGCATATGTTGCGTGCGGTTCAACCCTCCCACACTCAGCCCAATCAACACAGAACCATTACTGTGTCCGATTTGCCTATTTCTCCTAAGCTGCCATAAACACTGACCATAACTCACAGTGTACATACTGCTTTATTTCTACACTGATTACAGAATTTTGGATTTAATTTAAAATGTTTATATTGAATTTTCCATCACAACCAGTCCAACGTTTGCTACACACAGCAGTATATTACCACAATGAAAACAGACATAGCAGTCAAAATTGTATGACTTACAAAATCACATGCATTAAAAAGACATTTACAGACGATGCATCTGGCCAGTGGCACAATGTTTTCCTTCCTGGACACATTATGTGGACCATGCATATTCTGTTTGATTCCCCTTCGTGAATGTATTAAATTTGAATACATAATGACATTATAATCCCTTTTGTAATCCAACACCTGTTAGTGCATTTGTTTAAATTTATATCCAGTAAGTAAAGAAACATAATAGATGAACCAATGCCAAAACCGCCCATTTCCCAACATTTAAACCACAAAAGGCCACTGAAAACTTCAGTCAGTACAACCCACCAATATCAGTCAAAATGCATTCTATGCTTAAGTATAAGTCTTCTGAATAATTCTACATCAAAGACATCTCTGACTAACTAATTAAAAGGTTGTTGTTAGCAAAAAAGTTTATATTCAAGTAATTCCTCTACAAATTCAATATCTGCTGCCAGGGAACAATAAATTGCCCATGTTACAATAAAATGATAAGCTGTTAGTATTGTAATAGGGAATGGATGGCATGAACTAACCCCCCCACCTAAACACACTGTTAAACCTCAGCCTCTTCATAGGCTACATGCCCATACAGTGGCGCACAGCAACAGTTATTCCACTCCACAAAGCAGGGGCCACAACTGACCCTGGTAACTATAGCCCCATAAGCCTGAGTAGGCTGGTCTGCAAGGCTATGGAGCACATCATCATGGAACTCATTAGCAAAGACATTGAGAACCTCCAAACACTTGACCCGACCCAGGTCATGACTACTAAACCTGGTTGACTTCTTTGAGACAGTCACCAAGGCCATAGATGAGGGAAAGGAGGTTTACACAGCCTACCTTGACCTCGCCAAGGCTTTCTACACCATTACCCACTCAGGTATTATAGAAAAACTCACCAGCCTGAACATAAACCCCTACGTCACGAGATAGGTTGCCAACTGGCTTACAGACAGAACTTACACAGTAAGAATAACAGGCTGCAGGTCTGACTCTAAACCAGTCACAAGTGGGGTCCCACAAGGCTCAGTCCTGGGACCCCTACTGTTATGCATATACTTCTCAGAAGTAGAGGCAAACACAGGAGGACTACAGCTAACCAAGTTCGCTGATGACTGCAAACTGGGAGCCATAACTGACTCTATGGCTGACATGGACATCCTCCAAAAGGGCCTTAATGAGACAGACACCTGGTGTCAAAGTCATGGCCTCAAGATAAATGCCCAAAAATGCATACTCATCCCATCTGGGAAAAAGCAAAACACCCAAGCATTACCACATAGGTGATAGCCCCCTTAATACAGAACAGGTAATAAGAGATCTGGGGACCCAGGTAGATAGTAATCTCTCCTTTGACAATAATATTGCCAAAGTAGTTAGGAAATCCTTCTATGTGGCCCATCTAATTACTAAAGGGTTCACATCTAGAAATAAAGATGTTATAGTGCCCCTCTACTCATCACTCAGCAGACTCATCATAGAGTACAATGCCCCATTTGGGATGTACCTCACAAGACACTTTCAACAGCTGTACAGACCACAAAATTACCTCAGCAAGAGGATTAATAGCCTCAAACATATGTCATTTGCAGCCCAGCTGAAACAAATCATTGCCATATTGCTTACTCAGAGGTGATCTCTGCCTGACTTAGCCATGTCCAACTCAGAATTGATGGACATGCTCCACCTAAAGAAGTCCAAGTCACTGCGAGCCACGGCTCTAGTGAGCTAAACCTCGCCACAACAATAAATAGAACATGCTGGAGGGATAGATTACTGTCATAGACTCCCCATGCTTTGGAACAAAATTCCTAACTGCATTAGGCTGAGCCCCTCACTAACACTCTTCAAGAGAAACCTTAACGAGTGGATGGCTAACAGAAAATACACACCTGGGATCACTTCATTGGCTCTGCTTGCCAGAGGCTCAGTTAATTAATCAATGGGGTGGCGAAAGTCAACACACTCTTGCTAGGCTTATAAATGCCCTCAGGCAGATTGCATAGTACCTACCTATGAACCTAAGTAAAGCAGGTCCATGGTTACTAGGCATCTTATGCAAAGGAGAAGATACTCAGGATCGCAGCACTCCACCCTCAAAATACAACACAGTATCAGCAATCCATCTACATGCTGTGGGAATAGAACCCACAGCCTTCGGCATCTTCTTTTTTTTCTTCTTGTATGGGGTTTCTTCCTTTTTCTACAGGTGGGGGACTACAGTCCTGCAGTCCTATAGCACGAGCCACCCCTAGGTAGAAAATAGCTGCTCAACTGGTTGGACTTTGAGTCAGTAACCAGAGCTGTGGAAGAAGGGCAGGTGGTTCATACAGCCTATCCTTTATGTGGCCAAGGACTTTGATACCATTTCCCACTCAGGAATCCTCAGGAATCCTAGAAAAACTCACTAAGCTAGGCATCAACCACTGTATCACTAGGTGGGTTGCAAAATGGCTCACAGGAAGAACCCACAATGTGAAAACAGCTGACTCCAAGGCAGACTGCTGATCAGAGATGAGTGGAATCCCACATGGTTCAGTCATGGGTTCTCTCCTGTTTGGTATCTACTTCTCTCAAGTCCAGGGCAACATGAAGGGACTCTGGCTGACAAAGTTTGCAGATTGCTAGTTGGGAGCCATTATTAACTACCCAAGTGATACTGACATCCTACAGAAAGGCATCAGTGACACCAACGACTGGTGTCAGAACCATGTCCTTACGCCCAATGCCCAAAAATTTGTAGTCATCCCCCTTGGGAAAATGCTGGTTCACTTGAATTAGCGCATGTACTTGAATGCACTGGAATATCTCACTTTTTAGCCCAACACCACATTCATAGGCTATTTCAACTATCCCATCATAAACCGGGTACATATAAATCCACTTACATACAGGCTCAAAGATTCCTTGATTTTGTCATTGCAAACACCCTTAACAGCTAGTCTGCATAAGTACTAGGGGTGTGAATATGTTGGATCTGGCTCTCACAAATGAGGGAATGTTGAACCCCCCCCCAGATGTATTGTCTTCAATATCAGATCAGTTTATATACAGAGGTTACCCTTGAAATAAAGAGAAAGCCTGAATTCCCATCAAACCTCAGAACCTTGAAAAATGTTTTTCTAAGGCTAACTACCTCATATTAAGTGATAGCAAAGCTAAATGCCCAGCTCCTCTAAACTTAGAGAACACGGTGTCCCATGCAGAACTGTTTATCAAACCCCTGTACAAGCACATAAATAACTGCAATGAAATAGCATTACCAAAACAAAATAAACTTAGGGCAAACTCCAAAAACAAACCCTTTTTGTGGACCACCCATATAAATAGGTTGTACAACAAAAGAAAGAAAAAAATCATGCCTGAAAATAAGAAGGGCTATGCCCAAAAAAAAAAAAAACTCCCTCATTAGTCCCAGCTAGCAATTCAGGAAAATCTGAAGGCTCATGTTATGAAACTGAGTACTGATTAGACATCTGTAATGGCAGCAAATGGGGGAGTCAGAAAAGGCTGAGAATTGAGATAGAAAGGAAAAGAGTAGAACAGGTTAACAGCTTCAAGTATCTGGGAGGGGTGGTTGAGGAGAAGGGAAGGTTGAATGAGGAGATCAAAGCTAGAATCAGAAGGGCTGCAGCCAACTGGCACAGAGTGTCAGGGGTAGTACATGGCAGAAGAATGCCAAAGAAGCTGAACAGTAAGGTGTACAATGGTGCGACCAGTATTATTGTATGGTACAGAAACCTGGGCAGTAAAGGCAGAGCAGCTGAGGAAGCTAGAAGTCATAGAGATGAAGAGCCTGAGATGGGTGGTAGGATGCACACTGTGTGAGAGACAAAGAAATGAGGACATAAGAGCAGAAGCCAAAGTAGCTCCAATTGCAAAACAGGTGAAAGAGAACACATTATGGTGGTTTGTTCACATCTGCAGGAAAGCCAAAGACAATCTGTTAAAGAAAATTTGAGAAAGAAAGAAGATAAGTGGAAAAGAGGTGGATGGATTGTAAGAGAAGACCTGTGACAGTCAGGCATGAGTGTTAGTGAAGCTTGGGGAGCAGCATTGAATAGAAAGAGAGAAGAAGACAGTTGATATAACACCCTGATAAGATGCAATAGTTAATCAGTTAGAGTCACCGAATATATTTCTCAAAATTACATTATTTGCAGCAGAAATAGTGTACAAATATTGCCAAAGGCAAACACCCTCATGACATTTCCAAATCTATTTTGGAAAAGGGGTAAAACAGTTAACAACAAATGTTACTGATTTTAATCAACTGACTAGTAATCATTGCCTCAACTCTAACTCAGATTTTGCCATTGACTACAGAAAGCAGACACTATTATAAATGATATTACTGACTTCTGCAGCATTACAGCAACAGTAGTGACAAATGGGTTTGTATGTGTAAGCTGAGCTAACAACTACAAGAACCAAGCATCCTAATTGTATCCCACAAATGTGCTTTAGAGATTTTAAGGGGTATATGTAAGCTAGGTTAAAAGTAGCAACAGAAGAAAATGCAGAACCCAATACTCATATTCACACACCACTGGTACTGTCTGCATTCAAGCATTCTACCAGTATTCCATTACCCAAAGTCCACAAACCCTCAAAAAATAAGCATTACAGACCTATCTCCATCTTATGCCTAACCACTGCATTCTTTTGAAAAAAATAATATAGCAACAATTGTTTAAACATATAAACAGTTATGGTATTATCTGTGATCAACAGCATTGTATCAGAAATTCCTTCAATGCACTGTCAGGTCTGTACAAATGACATACTTTTGAGGCAGTGTACCATAGCATCATATTTGATAGACTGCATAAATTTAACTTTGATTAAAATAAAGTTCTTTGGCTCAAGGATAGAATAATTCAAATATGCACTAGCAACTTCTCTGAAATGGGAACTTGGCATCCAACCTTGCTGTAACTCATAAAGCAGCATGTGGAACAAATAACACCAAATAATACTAGGGCTCTCTCTGTATATACATGTACAAAGATCAACCCAGGACACAACTGAATGCACCTGGTATCAAAACAAATCATACAACCACAGCGTCCAAAGCAAGACTTACATTTGCACAAAATAAATAGGCAGAAAAGAAGTCCCCTCTCGTAACACTACAATATCATTTTGAACAACTAGCTTTCAAGAAATCTTTTACACTGGGTTTAAAGTCAATACATAGCCTCTGTTACAGACTACATGGTGATTTCAGGGTGAACAAACTATAGATACAAATAAATGTACTTTCGGCTTGTCACCAACAGCCTTTTACTGATCACAGTATGATTGGCAAAGGAACACAGTGAAAACTAAAGGCTGACTCTAACCACTGTTGAACACCCCTTTAGAAATATTTAAAATATATATAGTACCCGGTTTAAAGATGGGGCTGATTATGCACATCAATCGTCAGTGTTCACGCGGATCTGTCCAATCTTGCAGAGTAAAGTACTGGTTTAGGATTCCAATGGTATATCTATATATTGCATTTTACCGTTATTGAATGAGAATGCATTCCTGCACTATGTTGAACGCTGGTTGCTAATCATTTCCCTTCTCGTGGCTTGAGGTAAAATAATACACTGGAAGATGTTAGATTACAGTAACTAACGTGATTGGTCCCAAACAAATAAAATGAACTATCATTGCCATCTTAAAAGCAGACTCATCCTAAACACTACAGCAACAGTGAACGGTAATATATAAAACACGGCCTTGATTACAAAGCAAGTCAATACGCACAAACATCAAGCCGTAACCAGTGTAGATGGGCCCCGAACAAAAAAATAACATTATTAACACATACATATATATGTTTTAGTCTAAATAAATATCCCATACCTACAAAACTCAATCAATTACATGGGTAACTAAAACACACAGCGATTAAGGAAATCGGTTGTCACTGGAAACCACTTGTACCAGCTCCAAAACCAACGGCAGCAAAGGGCCAAACCAAAGCAGTAAAGTGCAGAACACAATCTTGGGAGTTTCATGCCAAAGTCCACACGTGCACCCACAGCAATTTGGAAGGAAACAGGATCCAGTCATGCAATCTATTACATTTTTAGGATGCACGTGTGGACTACTGTATACAGAAAAGACGCAACTTTCACAGCTGATTCATTAAAGAGCTAAGTAATACTTGATCCTACAGCAATTCATTTAGAGAAAGAATACCACACTTACCAAATTAATAAGCCATGAGAGAAGGTGCAGTACAGAGACAGTTGCAGCAGGTTGCAATGCAAAAACAAAACGTACTGGAAACGAAACCAGCAAAAGAACTTACCTACGTCTTGCAGCTGTATTTGAGCACTGAAATGGGGGAAAGGACAAGGGAACTGTGACATCACATAATGGGTGGGTTTCATGGATTTAGTTAGATTCAGAGGCCGGCTGTGGTGATGTCACTTTGGGGGAGGAAACTGGAAAGAAAAAGTACCCGAACTGCCTGGCCTAAATGACATCAATAATTGGGTGACTACGGCAGGCTTTTTAAAACTGTGAGATATCCTATTTGAAAGGGAAAATATTACAGTATGCTAAGGCTGACTCCAACTGCAGAAGTAAGGTAAATTAAAAATATTTTAAAGGGCGCATTTATGTTGCTTTATGTAGGGAACTGTAACTAGGGAAGAAGAGGGACGAGAAGTTGAGGAATGCTTGATAGAAACCAGTTGTACTCATTTAAAGAGACACACAGCATAACATCCATTGGGGGTGGTGCCTCTCTTCTGCACCCCAAGCCACAGGACTCTAAGGCTCTTTAAAGTGTGTTAATAACAGCTGATTATGCTGCTCCATATGGACAATTCTCTCTCACTGCCAGTCATTCAACACCATTTCAAACCTGTGCAAAAATAGTGTGGGGTGTTCAAAGTAAGGTACGCTGGCAGCTCCCATGTGCACTTAACAGTAATAACTGCTTCTATGGGCAATTCATGCATTTGTCATTAAAATAATGATGACAGCATACTGTGTATCAGCTCTATCATATGCAAACAGTAGTCACACATTAAAGTATTCCAAGTTGCTTCCCACAAATCATATTGATGTTGTAAATGTGCACTAGTCTTGCAAAGTAAAATAGTGACTGTTTAAACTGAGAAAAGAACAAGAGGGTCAGTTACCTTCTACAGGCAGGTCCCAAAACCTTGCAATTACAGCTACTTCTTTGTGAACTTCAGACATCTCATCATCATCATCATCAACCCACATTTTCCCATTTTTTACATGGGGTTGGGATATCATGTGAACTGTCACCACCTCTCTAGATTCAGTGTTGCCTTCCTACCATCTTTAAGAGTCATGCCTGACTGTTGCAGGTCTTCTCTCATGCAATCCAGCCATCTCTTTTCTGGAAGTCCTTGTTTCCTCTTGCAGTCTTCCTATCTCTCCAAAATCCCCTTCAAATCTTCTTCTTTTCTGTACATGCACCCAAGCCAACATAATCTGTTTTCTTTGACCTTCTCTCCAACTGGAGCTACTGGAGCTTCTGCTCTGATTTCATCTTTTCTTCACTGATCACACACTGTACATCCTATTACCCATTTTAAGCATTTCAACTCCATATTTCTAGCTTCCTCAACTGCTCTGCCTTAACTGCTCAGGTGTCTGTACCATTAAGAAGTACTGGTCACAGCACTGTTCTGCACGTCTTAATTTTCAGCTTCTTTAGCATTCTTCTGGCACACACTACCTCTTACACTCTCTCTATGCTAGCTGGCCATAGACCCTCTGATTCCAGCTTTGTCCTCCTCATTCAGACTTCCCTTCCCTTCTCCTCAGCTTCGCCTCCCAGACACATGAAGCTGTTAACTTGTTCTTGATCTGAATTTTAACTTAAATTCTCCCATCTTGCTTTCTGCTACTCTGCATATTCATTTGTCAATCACCTTTCCAGAACTTTCATGGAGTGTGACAGAAGTCTCATACCTCTCTACTGCTCAAAGTTGTGGATGCCTCCTTTGTCTTTGTACACTGGCATGAGTATGCTTATTACCCACTTATCTGGGATGCACCTTTCTATCCATACTGCTATGAGTACCCTCAGGAGCCATTTCTCCACAGTGAAGCTCACTGACTTGTGGTGTCACAAAACTGTTGCCTAAATTCTATTTATTCTTAACGAATTATTTTTGCTCCACTATTTTCCTTTCTATCTCAGTGTTTAGTTTCTTCTGATTTCCCCCATTTGTTGCCATGACAATTGTCTTGTCTATACTCGGTTTCATCCCATACATCTATTCTTAGCCACTGTTTTCATATTATGTCTAACTTGGTGTAATTATTTAAACTCTAATTGTTTTTTGTTATATTTTTAAAGAATGTAAATTATTTTCTTTCAATGTTTTATAATATTTTGGAGCTTTTCTCCCTAGGCCTCTGCTGAAAACATGCTCCTACCAAGTTGGACTTTCCTGGTACTCAAATGTCAGTAAATAAATAAATTAATTAATTAATTAATTAATTAATGGTAACCAAATATCAGTAAATAAATAAACAAACAAACAAATAAATAAATATTCAGCTCCACACATTTCTTTCCCAGGACTTTAGACCTCATATGTCTAGCTTACTACAAGACGTATCTGATGACTTAACACACTAAACCTCTTAGGGAATACATCAGTAGCCATATATGTAATAAAATGCAACAAAACGAACAGTCTACACCAGATCCTGCAGTGTTTAATAACCCTCCTCAAAGTGTGCACTGACTAGTGTCCAAGCTTAAATTTAAATATTGGCCCCACTAGAATCAAACCTTCTAGGGAGCCCTGCACTTGAAATCTTTGGCAGTTTCACTTTACAACTTACATATCAGAGATTTTTGACTTGACTAACAATATGAGAAATGAATTTCAGTGCATTACTATTGTCACCACCCTACCCATCTTCTCATAATATAACTGGGAAAACCTTTCAGATTTAATACAGATACTGCCTTTTTAGAAGGGTTAGTAAGGGAGTGCCATACTTGACTCACCCAGCCCCTGAATAGTTTTACTGATTCCATCATTCTCAGCTTCTTTCTATAAATATTGTTGTTTTAATCCAATATCCAGCAAAAGCAAACTTAGCTATGTATTACATATAGTACATGATTTTCCCTAACATTTTATGTAATAAACTTTGCCTCCCCTTCTCTTAGAAACTATATATTAAAATGAGCAATAGAATAATTGACAGTAGTAAGTAAATATCATTATTATTATTCAATAGCATAATACTTCTACTATTGCTAATACTACTAATATTACTACTACAAATATTACTAATACTACTACCACTACTAACTCAGTAAACCTGAGTAGAGCATTATCCTGTTCTCCGCTTGAATGTCTCTAAATTTAACTCGCTAAACACACACACACTACACACACACTCAGACACTACACACACACACACACACGCATGCACATGTACACACACACACACACACACACACACACACACACACACACACACACACATACACACACACACACACACACACACACACACACACACACACACACACACACACACACACACACACACACACACACACACACACACACACACACACACACACACACACACACATGCACACACAGACACTCCAGAATTTCTCCCCATAGGATTAGGTTGCCTGAAAGAAATCACAGGTCCATAGTTCTGTATAACATAAATTGCACATTATCAACAGAGTATTCAGAGCATGAGCATAGTCAGATGTATTAAGATCCCCCGACAGCATCCACGCCCCCAGGCAGCACCCCCCCCAGCTAGTCCGGTGTTCAACTACTTGTGTATTTCTCCTCAATTAACATAAACACTGTTCAAACCTGTCAGTGTGCATACTATTTTTTTCTTTACTTCTACAATGATTAGAAATATGTAAAAGTTTTATTTCAAATTTGTGTGCGTGCATGCGTGTTTGTGTGTGCATATGTGTATGAGTGTATGTGTGTGTGTGTGTGTGTGTGTGTGTGTGTGTGTGTGTGTGTGTGTGTGTGTGTGTGTGTGTGTGTGTGTGTGTGTGTGTGTGTGTGTGTGTGTGTGTGTGTGTGTGTGTGTGTGTGTGTGTGTGTGTGTGTGTGTGTGTGTGTGTGTGTGTGTGTGTGTGTGTGTGTGTGTGTGTGTGTGTGTGTATGTGTGGTCTTGTGCATGCATGTCCTTGTGCTTGTATGTGTGTGTGTATGTGTTTGAGTATATGTGTGCATGTGACTGTGTGTGTGTGTGTGTGTGTGTGTGTGTGTGTGTGTGTGTGTGTCCTTCTGCACTTGAGTGTGTGTTTGTGTTTGAGTATATACATGTGAACCTTTCAAGACTGGCCATCTGCTGTATATCATCTTAGTTATTGGGACAGGCTCCTCCATGTCATTGAAGAGACTTACTGAACCGCTGCTACAGTCTACATTGAAAATCAGTATATCATAAAAATGCCCTCACAAACTAAAACAAATAGCAAAAAATACACAATAACAACTGTTTTTTGGTCGGGGAGGGGTGCAAGCCCCCTCCCCCGCACTCCCTATGTAGGGGGATGCAGCATAACACCCTTGTATTCATAAATGTATTAACTACATACCACACAACATGAGAAAAGCAGCAAACCACTTAAATCCACTTGTTATAAAATATTTTCAATTTTCACAAAGCACAGACAAATGTAATACAAAAGGCATGCTGATAATGAACAAGCTATGCAAACAACTGCTTGTGCAAGAGACAGCTTGCCACTTGCATCCTCCCATGTGGGGGTCTGTGCTCTCAGCATCTCCACACCTTTAAATGTCCTAACTCTGAGTTTGTATAACATCTTTTCTTGCTGTCTGGTAACTGACCTCAAGGAAAGGCGATATCAGTTGTTTTAGTTTACAATTAATACACAGAGGAAAAGGTGATCAGTGAACCATCTGTCCCTCAGCTAGCAAAAAGATTGACAAAAAGCAATGACTGTACTTCATATCTCCATCAGATACAGTTACCTGGTGCCTTTAAATGGTGGAATTTAACAAAATCCAGTAATGCTGCTCAACTGTTTTACATTTACTAACACAATTCTACAGATTGACAAACTAGCAACATTTTCACAAAGCCTGAACCATTTCCAGGATTTCTACCTAAGTAATTTGTAACAAGAATGCTATATTCAAAATGCATTTCCATTCACAGATTGTTGTCCTCTGGGTAGGTATTACTTTAATAAAAAGATAAGAACTTTGCTGATGTATAATACAAATTAAATGTTTTCTGTATTATGGACTGATTCCATATCTGGTTGTTAATTACAAACATGAGTAATGAAACATGACAGGTTATAAACTAAGCTACAATTAATCCAGCAGGTATACTGGTAGAGCAATGTCTAGCTCAGTCTTACAAAATGCACCCAAGATGTGTAATTAGTCACAATAAGGCCAATTTGTGAAGACTCTTATTGATTTTATAAAACTGTATTTCAATATATAGCCTATAATAAACCAAAACTATACAGCAAGCATCTGTCAAAATACTGGCATAAAAGGTATAACTTTAACTGGATTAGAGTTTTACTTTTTAATACTAGAATATTAAAAAAATAGTCCTTGTTTGGATTATCGGACTAACTCATTAACACCTCTAATCTTGCAAGAGTAACTCAAGATGTAATCTCTGTGTATTACATCTCAAGCAGAAACATCTAGCTTGTTATGCTTGGTTATCTGATATTAATCTTTTGCAGTACAGTTTTTTTCTTATATGAACTACAGATGGTTGTGGAAAATAGCGTTTGGCAACCATTTCAGATGCATTTTTTCAGTCAGGCAGTATTACCATGGAACAGTGATTAAAATGGATGTCGCAGTGCATAGTGGTCTGGGATTCAATTCTGTCCTCCATACACTGTCTGTGTGAGGTTTACATTTTCTCTCTTTGTCTGTGTGGGTTTTCTGGTTTTTTCACACATAGTCCAAATATGTTGGTTGATTTATATGCATTGTATTTATTTTTGCTCTTGTGGTCCAGATTCGTTTTGAAAATAGCACAGTGATGCAATGGTTAGTGTTGTCACCTCACAGCAAGAGGTTCTGTGGTTTGATTCTCTGCTGACCTCTTGTAATAATGTATATGGACTACATGTGTAAGGAAGGGGTATTTAGCACTGATTTTTGCAAATTGTTTTCCAAATCAACTGGCAAACAAATAAAACCCTCTAGTAAATGCTAAACTTAAATGAATTCACAAACAAAAGGGGCAAAACATATATTAATGTTATGGTTAACTTTAAACCTACAGAGGATGGTAATTACAAAAAGCAGTTCTACTCCACTGACATTAATGCATGTATAACACTGACCTCATAGCAGACTGACACAAAATCTGCACAACCAAGGACATTGAATCACCTTTGACTATAGATGGATTTAGGGACATCAAAAAATACAGTTCCACTGTGCACATTCCAACAAATGCATTGATCCTTAGCGTGTACCTCAAGGTACTTACAACTGGTCTATGAAACAAAGCTAATGTCATACATAGCGATAAGATTCCCTGCCTTACAGCCATAACTGTTCCATGCCACTACAAGAAGCCTGGATAGCAAAATGTTGTGGATGTACTAGGGCCAGCTAGAATTGATCTACCTACAAATGAGCTGCAGTTAGAAATGCATTAACTTACTGCACTTGTTGTTTTGCAAGAAGTAGAAAAGCTTGTGGACTGGTGTCCCAGCTTAGCATTTAGTACTCAAAGGAATAGTTCCTGAGCATTCCACATTGAAATGGTTTGTCACACATTCAGTTTTAAGCATTTTAACTGTTATGCAGGGAAATAATACTAAATCATATTAGTTCATCAAAAGAACAAATATAAAGTCACATATTTAAATATCCACTGATCTTCCTAGCTGAAATTGTCAGTAAATTGTTAGTAAGTGTTTCACATTATGGCCATTTGTTCCACTTTGTTTAGTATTCCTCACTTTGGAGATGGAAAGTTGAGAGCTATGAATCTGTGATTCCTATGAAAGATGCCAGATGTGGAGCAATATTTGCAGATACAAAAGTACCCAGCAAACTCAGTGTAAACACAAGATATATGCCAGAACACCTCGGTGAAGAAAAACAACTTTTTGTATTCCATTTGGATGGTACTGTGTTAATGCTTGCCAAATCAGTTAGCAGTTTCTCAAGATTTTTTGAGGCCAAGATGGACCATCTGCTTCTCCTAGACAAAGTAAGATGCACTGGAAGCAAAACTTTAAATAATCCTATACTTAATGCTTTGAAGAAAGTGCTCTACCAAGAATGGTTAAAAAGATAGAAGAGTTACCAGAACAGCACTATTCCTACTGCTCTTTCAGGGATGAACTACCTTTGGACACATGAGTTATATTTAAAGGTATGCAAGTGCTTTTTCCCAGAACAGTGTGGGAATGTTTATTAAAGCAGCTCCATGAAGATCATACTGGCATTGAAGAAACACGATGACTTGCTACAGAATGTATTTAGTGGGCAAAGATCAAAGATGACATTGAAAGGATATACAGAGCCTGCACTGTACTTGTATAATATCATAATGCCAGCATGAAAGAACCTTTGGATCCACATAAGATCCCATCAAAACCATGGCAATATGTTGCTTCTGATCTTTCTTGAAATAAATGTTCATATATACCTGCCATCTCTGGACAGAGTCTCCAAATATCCATTTGTTGATGACATTTTACTGGAAAGGCTCACCCAGGCTCTGCCACAGCTTACTGTGATGGAAAGGTTAGTTTGCTTTTTATTTCTTGTATTTTGTATTACTTTATTGCCTTTTTCTATTTTGTATACTGTGATTTTTTTTTATTTACACTGTGTTTTAATTGTATTCTGCTTTTAACTGCATATTAAAACTTGAAAAGACTTGTGCGTTAGACAGAATTTGATCCTGCCTCCCTCCCTGTTACTGTTGTATTCTTAAACACCACTGTGTTTCTAATTGCCTGCCTCTTATGTTAATTTAACCATATATCTACTTCCCTCTCTCCTTTCACTGGCTGGTGTGAGTAAGCACAAGATTCATTTTGTGAAATCACTCCCCTTCAACTATTTAAATTTATTGGCCATCCTAATGTATTCCATTATACAGGAATACAAAAGTGCTCACTCCCTTTCAGTCTATCTTGCTCTTTTAAAAATAGTGTCTCTCCACTAAAACCTAAGTTTTTAGGCAGCTAAAACTTACGTTTCCCACTTTCATATCTAACTGCTTAGTGCACACTGCAGTGAAACCATTTCTTTCATCTTACCTTTAAGCATCTATTGCAAGACCACCAGTTATTGGAGAGCCCACATTCTGCCTCTCAGCTGTCACCTAGGGATTAGTGCTTCTGTTTTGTCCTGGTGAGAGAAGGAGTACAAGGACACTATTTCCTGGAGACTGCTGATCACCAAAAATCCTAATAACTGCTCTGTAGGTAACAGTTTGGAATCTGTGCTTATATTCTGATCCTGGTGAGAGAAGGAGCAGAGTGCATTGATTCCTGACTGCTTCTGGTTGAAGAGTGAGTGTCTGTACTTAATGTACTTGTTTGGTCTGGTTGCTATTCGAGGCATCTACCAGAGAAAGGATTACAACCCTATAGACCCTTGCATCATCTGGGACAAGACTGTGGATCACTACACAGGCTGTGTGGCCTGCTTCTCTTCTTGAGATTGGTGCTAACATTTTGCTTCTAGTGACAGAAGAAGCAAAGGAGCATTGTATCCCAACAGAGTAAAGCTGCGGTGAGACCAGCATTAGTATTAGCCAGGCAGTAGCCATTCATGTGACTCCCCTCTTTTCATCATTGTTGACAACCTAATTCTTTCTTTTCAGTAAGTACTGCTTGATTTCTTTCTAACTTCAGAATATTTGACTAAATACTTCATCCTTAAATTTTCAGGGTCTACATATTAGTTTCCCCTCAAGTATTTGGCAATGCTCTGTACAAACTCAGACACCTTGAGTGACATTTTTCTGGTAAAAGTGCAATTGAAATTTCTCCAATGCCTAGTTGCATATAGGACAACTAGTTTGCAATGACAAGCACTGTCCACATAGTTGCAAACCGGATAATCCTAACAGTGACTGATATTCTCACTCCAACTGTCTTATCAATAAAAAAGTGTCTGTTGCCATGGATATGAACTTTCCTACTGTCTACATTACTGGATTGGTGGATATGGGCATCCTGAGGCAATGTAGAAATTGTCTCATGTTTACTGACAGCCAGCTAATTCTCAAATAAACTGATATGGTATGTGAGAGATGTATTTACACAATGTCATTGGAGGAAAACCTCTCTCATAAAAGTACTCCTAATGTCAATCAGATTATCAGTAGTACACACGCTGCACTCATCACGCAAAATTCAAAGCAGACATATAAACCCACATATGCTGAGGCACTTACATGTAACCTTCCTAAACCACAAAGACCTCCTAGATGAAGTACACATAACAAATACCCTCAGCAACCCCAAATGCACTCTTTCAAAACAATACCCAAATCAACACATAGAGCTACATCTCATGGAGCCTCTACCTCTAAGCCCATAAGGCAAGTCACCTCACAATCCAACCTTCTAGTTATTGAAAACTCCACCATGAGACACACTGATGTCCCTCTCACCAGGAGAAAGTTACAGTCAGTTGCTTATCAGGGGCTAGGATCTGTCACATTCCAAATGCACTCAGGCCATTTGACCACAATTACCAGTATGACTCAGTCATAGTCCATGTGGGAGTAAATGACCTGAGATGTACCTCCCTAGACTATATAAAGAGAGTCATCATGGAGCTCTCAGAATATGTGTCTCAGGCTGGTATGAGCCTAGCATTGAGCAGCATTTTACCTTCCCCAAAGATTATGCCACAATATGAACAAAACATGATTGACTTTAATAATTGGCTTAGTTTCTGGTGTCATTCTAAGGGGGTGCAATGTTTGTCAGCATGGAAGGAGATGGTTAACAGACCACGCTGCTTTGCCAGGAATGGTTTGCACCTCTCCCCTCTAGGCTTTCAAATATTAGCTAAAACATTGTCTTCCCCATAGTACCTTTTTTAAGCAATGCCAAACTGAAAGTACTTCTAACATAGCAAATCAAAACCAAGAAAATCTAAGGGTATTACTACTCAATGCTAGGAGTCTAAACAAAACACTCCACTCCCTAGAAGCTCTCTTTACCCTAGAGAATGCTGATGTCTGTGTGGTCACTGAGACTTGGTTTAAAGCCACAGAGAGCACACCAACAGTGCAAGGTTATAATGTCTTCCACACATTTAGGCCAGCTACTTCACAGGCAGGGATAAAGGTGGAAGTGTCTCTATTTACATCAAAAATAAATATATTTCAAGGCTGGTCAAACAGGACAATGCACTTGAGCTGATCCATGTTCAAATCACCATAGGTAAAATCCAATACCACTTCCTTGCAAGCTATAATCCCCCTCTATGACCCAGGAAACCCATACAATGTATTTAAACCTATTAGAAACACTAACCATCCAACCCAATACCATATTCATGGATGACTTTAATTACCCCACTATTAATTGAGAATCCTATACGACACCAAACATACATGCACAGTGATTCCTGGATTTTGTAAATACAAACTCCCTGGACCAGATAGTCAATACACCAACCAGGGGTGCAACCATACTGGATTCGGTCCTCACTAATATGGGAGACTGCTGCACACCACCTACTGTAATGCCTTCCCTGGTAAGGTCAGACCACAGAATGGTCTACTTTAAAGTAAAAATAAAACCAGGACCCCCAGCTACATCTGGAATATTCAGGAACTATTCTAAAGCTAACCTCCTGCTATTAACTGAGAGCCTTGCAAAATGTCAAGCCCCATAAGCCCTGAGAACACTTCTGCCTATGCAAAACTGTTCACAAAAACCCTGTACAAGCATGTTGATACCTGCATAGAGGCAGCTGTACCCACCAGGAAGAAGTACAGAACTAACTTAAAAAATAAGCCACCCTGGTGGAATCACAAAATCAATCAGCTATATAACAGGAGGAAGAAAATCATGACAAAAATTAGGAGGTGCAGCACTCAGCAGAATAAAAACACTCTCATCAAACTAAATAAACAACTCAGAGGACAAATAAAGTCTATCAAAGCCAAATTTCAGGTAAGTTTGGCCTCCTAGACCAAGGACAACCACAAAGCATTCGTTAGCTATGTCCGCAACCTCAAAGGCAATACACAATTGTATGCAAAGCTCATTGTAAATGGAGCCACCTATACTGAGCCAGAAGATATAGCAAACTTCCTGGCTGATAAATTCAGCTCCAACATTACCTCTCTATCCCCCTCAACTTTCCCTCAGGATATATCAAATATAACTCCCCCTGCTATCACTAGGGAACAGGTCCTTAATGCTCACTCTAAGACCATGAACACTGCATCAATGAGCCCAGACAATATCCCAGGATCCCTTCTAAATAGGATGAAACATGACCTATCAGGGCCTCTGGAATTGCTATTTAACTGTAGCCTCCAAACAGGCTTTGTGTTTCATGAATGGAGAAAGGCAACAATAATGACTTTCCACAAAGGTGGGCCATCTACAGACACTGGAAACTACAGACCCATAAGTCTCACTAGTCTTATATGTAAAGCCATAGAAAGAAGTATCATGGAGATGATCAACAGAGATATAGTAAACCTCCAGACACTGAACCCAACCCAGTTTGGTTTCATAAAGGGCAGATCATGCCTACTCGATGGACTTCTTCAAGAAAGTCATCAAAGCAATGGATAAGGGCAAAGTCAATCACACTGCCTACCTTGACCTGGCCAAGGCATTTGACACAATACCTCACTTGGGTATTGTTGACAAACTCAAGAGGTTAGGTACAAACTCATATGACACTCAGTGGATATCCATCTGGCTCAGAGATAGGACCCAGGAAGCTAGAATTGAGAAGTCCACCTCTACAAAGAGGCCAGTAACAAGTGGAGTCCCTCAGGGATCAGTCCTTGGACCGCTCCTTTTTGGCATTTATTTCTCAGAAGTCAAAGCCATGTCAGTGGTCTCTGGTTGACTAAATTTGCGGATGACTGCAAATTAGGTGCTGTTATTGAATCTCACACTGACACAAATGTTCTCCAGGAGGGACTGACATAGACAAGCAACTGATGTCAGAGCCATGGACTAAAACTAAATGCTAAGAAATGCATAATAGTATCCTTTGGGAAGTCATCCATCCCTGGTAACTATCATATTGGCAACACACCCCTTAGAGTTGACCGAGTAGTCAGGGATTTAGGGACACACATAGATAGTAATCTAGCCTTTGATCATCACATGTCTACAGTGGTGAGGAAATCATTATATGCTGCGCAACTTATAAACAAAGGTATGGCATCTAAGTCCAAGGAAGTCATTGTTCCACTGTATTTGGCATTCATCAGACCTGTCATTGAGTACAATGCCCCCTTTGGTATGTACCTAACCAGGCATATCCAACAATTGGAATATCTACAGAGGTTCCTCACTAAAAGAATACAGGGTGTAAGTAATATGTCTTATGCAGACTGCCTTAAGGCCCTATCCCTGTATTCTGTCTCCTATAGGCTTTTGAGGGGAGATCTATGCCTGGCATATAGGGCATTGTCAGATCCCACTCTGATGGACCTCCTGCATATCCACAAAACAAACAGCACCAGAGTTACACATTCTAAAGACTTAAACCTTGCCTGTGATATAAATAGGACCTGCTGGAGAGATAGGTTTGTATCCCAGAGAGTACCCTGTCTATAGAACAGGCTCTCCATCCATGTGAAGCAAAGTTCCTACCTAACCCAGTTCAAATACAACTTGGACAATTGGATGGGAAACCAGAAATTCATCCCTTGTTTGGCACCTATGTCTCTAATCGACAGAGGTAGCCTGTAAATGGTTCATCTCTCAGGCCCTTGCTTACACTTATCAAGGGTATCAGAACTTGTCAGAGATTTGAGATGCATAGCTAGGCTTAAAAAGGCCCTTGTGGTCACTAGCCCAGTAAACACCTATGAACCTATATAACTACATTGTATCAAGCCAAGCAGTTCCAGAGACAATACAGTTCTACATATCTGTTTGGAAGACCTGGTAAAACAATGATGGACAATGGATCCCAACAGGCCACTCATTTAAAAAATTCTCAACAGAATGGGGAATCAAACATCTGATGATCATACTTCATTATCTAAAAAGTAAACATATTCATTGAAATACATGTGTTACACATAAAAGCATTTATGGAAACTGTGAAACTTAGAGATAACATACAAAAGCCTTGCTAAGTGTCAAGATAATGCCCAATGATGGCACAGTACCATCACTGCGGTGTTGCAGTTTGCCAAGCTTGTCAGCTTTTCAGACTTGTAAGCATTGTTTTGCCAAGCTACTTTAGGCCAGGTAGACAAGAATATCAGCTTTACATAGAATCAAGGTCTTCAGACATGAAAATGTTTTATTACGATAAGTCACTGGATAACCTAGAATCAAGACAAATGGAGGAGAGTGACACTGAATCGAGAGAAATGGAGGAGAGTGGTACTAAAACAAGACAAATAGTAACAGTTAATAAGACAGCTTGACCCTTGTAGAAAACTGGAAAAAGGAGGTTGATAATGATGATGAACATTGTACCCCAGACTGCATATGGAAGTCTTAGACCATGAGAAGAAAATCTGGTACTGAGTGGTTATCGCAGAAAAATGTTAGCAACCAAAAACTTGTATTGTCAATACACCAAATGGCAGCAGAACATAATGCAGTAGAAACTACACTATTGAAAACACTGAGTGACCATGTTGAGAAAACACTGAATGGACTTGTTGAACACTTCCTATAGTATGGTGCCCTTACAAGGTCAAGATAAAAAAATGAGGACTTCATGAACTGTCTTCACATGGTCAGGTAAGGTTAACTAGAGCAGCAGCTTTTCACAAGGACTATGTATATTCTAGAATAAAAACATGATCTCCTTTTTTGGCTGTTCACTACTACAATATTCTTGCCTTTGTGTTCTCACTGAGCATGTTTTGCAGCACTTTCTCATGTGCCACAATTTTGCAAAAAAAAAAGTCTAAAAGCGCTAAACATGCAGTTTGCATCTTGACTATTACTTCTGATCCCAGATAGTCTGTTTCCCCCATGACAGTACTATATGTAAGTAGTGTTTATTAGTTTGGGGGTATTGCGATGTTTGATGTTTTTTTTTTACAGTATGCTGTAATAAGTAAAATGCTCCCCAGTTTTCAAAGTATAACGAGGGCATAATTACTTTACATCTGTTCTGTTTGATTGCTATGAGTTAAACTCACCATCTGTGTTATTCACACAGTTTTATTTTGACTATCTTTTTTTCTATATGCAAGATAAGGAATGTTACCCGTCAAATGCTGGCTGTGGAATGCAATGATTGAATACCTCAATAAGTTCCTCAGCTAGAATTCTGTTGCCTTAAAATACTACTCACACACACAACAACAACGTCTTTGTGCTTCAGAATAAATTCTGTTAACTCTCGTGCCTGGCAGAATTGATTTATGTGATTAAACATTAAACAGACAGAAGCTTATTCAAAGCTAACAAAGCAGATGTTGTAGTAGAATCCATGAGAAATATATCTGCATGTATTTTTTTTTATTTATAGTGGATTGTGATGTCATACAATTAGATTAGAATTATTATTTGTGGTAGTTCAAAGCTGATATAAAAAGATTATATTCATATCTTTAAATATTCCCATTGGTTTAAATCTTTAAATCTTAATTTCAGTAATTTGAAAATAGTGTGTCATCTGAAGTTCTTACTAAATTGGTATTAATTTACTTACTTTACAAGGGCTAAAATTCTACTTTTTCTCATCTCAATTAAGAGAGTTGAGAAAATTTAGCTAGTTTTGCTTAAGACTCTTAATCACAATGGACTGTATTATTTATCTTCAGCATTTCAAAATATATGTATTTATTTATTTAATGTTTACTACCTGGCTGAACAAGGTGGTCTGTGGACCTTTTCATTAGAAATGGAGACCAAAAGGCAAATGTATTAATCAACAATATACACCTAGCAGACATGTAATTACATTTAACAAATAAACTAAGCCATGCAATGCAGTACAGGGATAAAGCTCTAACTATAGCCTAGACAACATGGGTTTAATTAGTAGCTTGGTTGCCTGAGGTGTAGTGGGGAAGGAAGGGTGTGCCTATCCTGGGGTATAGGTCATGTGCCTGGTTGTTCCTCACATTACATGCATGGTTGAAGGTGGAAACATGTAGAGAGATGTTACTGTAAATGAGAATAGGTAAGGGATGTCAGCTTTGCTGCATTGGAGGTGGGATGATGGACAGCACATCTGTGTTGCACATCTGCCCACTGGATGTTTACAGGCATGTACGAGGAGAAATAGGAGAGCCCAGGCATAAGATAAAAATTCCCATCAGGAGCAGTATGATGTTGCAACAAGATGCGTTGATCTCCTCACCAGCCCTGAACATGTGACAGAGAAAGTTGGAATCGGAGAGCCTGGTGGGTGAGCTGTGGGGTGGAAAAAATGCAATCAATCAATCAATCAGTAGATAAATAAATAAATTGGATAGGTTTTGCTAAAATTTGATAAAAATCTTTAGAAATAACTAACAAAATGAACTGTAACACTGCAATTCTATCTAAAAAGCAACAGTAAAAAAAACAGTCTTTACAGTAAGTTGAAATGCATGTTTACAGAAAATATAACAGTGATATATAATTGTGGTCTACTCTAAAATATATTTGGTTTATCATCAAGCTGGATGAAGTGCCATCTGGCTGATTTCAATTAACTGTGGTTAAAGTCTCAGAAAGCTGTTTTTCATAGGAATCACTGTTGGTGTAGCTTCTAAGTGCGTGCTGGCAGTAATTATTTTCTTTTGGAGGACTTTTCACTTTTTCACATTTGTATAACTGTGTAATTAATATAAAAATTTGGGGTGTGGCTGGTTGTTCCTAATAAAGTGCAGTGAAATGCTTTATTTATTTTTTATTTATGTCTAGTTAAGATTATGGCCATTTGTTTTCATCCAGTAGTTTAGTTGTAACTGCATGAGTCATAGTGGAAGTGAAGTAAATTATGTAAAGTTTTAGCCAAAAGAATAAATCAAAGTAAAAAAAAAATCAAAGTCAAAGTAAACTTTATTATCCTTCAGAAATCACACAAGTGCAAAAAGTGAACGATATTCCGCATCTCGGACTCAATATGCAGACAACATATAGACTATTTTCACAGACATTTACACCTACATCACGGACATGCAGGTAGACAGACTAATATTGCATATAATTAGAAACATTTTAACACTTTTCGCAATGAACATTTACTTGCATGACACTGTAGTATTGCACAGGTACTTGGTTAAGACATTGCGTTGATCATTGCACAGAAAGAGACATTTGAGTATTGCACTGTGAACTGTGCATATTTCTAAACTTAAAGAATATCTTGTTATGCAGTTACACCTTGATCATTCAAACGATTCTTTGAGACTTTATTATGACAAAGCCTAAGTAGCGCATTTACAGTATGTAGACAGTTAATGTAAGATGATGTTACGAAGCACACAGGAGGTAACATTTAGTTAATATGATTTAAAATAGCCAGACTTCACATTTTAATGTTTCACCATAAGATGCATCCTCAAACAATCTATAATAAAATTCCACCAAGTCGTGTTTAAATACTGAATGGAAATTTTGAAAGAGTGTCCAAATATATATAAAAAACAAGGGATCACCATATTTACATTCCTGTCTAAATCATTTATCCTCTAATCATAAAACAGGCTTACACTATGAAAGTAAAATTTTCTTTACTTTAACTCCTTAGAGCCTATAGTTTGCATTTTTGCAGTTTGCAAGCCTAAAGTTTGTAATTAAAGTATGTAGCAATTTCAAAAGACTAGCAGATAAATACTTCTTTACAAAACACAACAAAACATGTTGCATTTATACAAATATAATGTTAGCTATATGATATATAAGCAATTTGGTATTATTGTTTATGAAAATCTAATATACTTTAGTGAAGAAATGTGTCAGTATGATACTGTTAAAAATGCAAACATGGTCAACACTTGCCCACACACCAGGATCACTTTTCACAATGAAATAAAACCCAGGTGTCCAACCTTTTGTACAAATATGTAACTTTAATATATATAATTTTTTATATACTATATTGCTGGCAGTAGCAACGTATCTACTGCCTCAACAAAAACCTATCCCCAATGACATTAAGGGCATGTTTTTTTTTAAAAAACTACTCCAATAAACACTTCTTCCAACAATTTCTCAGCCATTATCTCCCTGTATATATAGCTTCCCATCAGAGTTTCATACCAATCATCTATTTCAAGTTCAAAGAGAAAAAAAGTCAGTCATCAAGCTCTTAGGAACTAGATAAAGGTCTTGCTCAAAATGTGCTTGGTCACATCCTGTGTAGTTAAAATATGAATGCAGCCTCCATTTCTAAACCAATGACACATATTTTCAGTCTCTTTGTGTCACCTCTGAAATCATTCTTTCTCACTTTAGACATGCCTATATTATACAATTACCTTAATCCCTCAGGCCTATTTCAACTCAAATTTTAGACCCATTTTAAATCTCTGATTGCCAGAATCCTCAAGAAAATAATATATGAGCAAGTTACAGAACATACTAACACCTGCTAACTCTTGACACAACATAGCATAGTGTCGAGTTTTAAAACATTGTCAGCAATGTACAGTGTTGCAAATATATAATGTGAAGAATAAAGTATTCACTGGTTGATTGCTAAAGACATAATAATGGACTTTGCTACTATTGACAACAACCTATTTTTCTGTAAGTTGAGAACCTTGCAGGTTATTTCTGACAACTCCATTTCAGAAATAAACTAATTAACCAGTGGGGATTCCAAGGGTCCATAGGTGGACCAGTAATGTCCCCTCTCTTCTTAAATAATTTTCCCTTAGACCTCACTACCTTAGATTTGAAAATGTATGGGTATAGTACAGCACTGCGTAACTCTGCTAAGTCATTCAATAACTTGCAAACAAAGCTCCAATCAGATTTCTTCCCCTGGATATCCTAAAAAAAGTTTTACAATTAATACCAAATAATTGGTAGTCATAATCTTTCTGCTTCAACTAAAAATCTACAAAGCCTCTTTCAGATGGCAGTGATAGACCTTACAATAAGACAATTAACTAGGTCTTTGAACACAAGTACCTAACAATCAAATGGATACTGCATTAAGTTTTTAAGGCTTTCACAGAAAAAAAAACATCCATCGAAATCCTACATCAGTTGAAATTTTCACGCAAAATATCTAATTTAATCTGTCATGATGCTAAAAAGGAATTAACCAAAAATATACTTCTACATTAACAAGGCTATGCCCTCTTCATTATCTCTTTGACAAGTACCACATTACCTAAAATATCTATCAACAAAATATACAATTCTATATTTTCGCAGACCCTCATATCTGCCACCACTGTTTACTTCACCAAAACTTAAATTCCCTTCCTGTTAAATGTAGAACAACATGACTTCTCTCAGCTTTTCTTCATATTCATGAAACTATGCATATGCCCCTTGTTGTCTACAAATCTGGTAGTTAGATGCACTATTTACACACTTAGAACAAACAAAGACTTGTCAACTTTCACAATATCACATAAGACAATTGTTTGTGAGAAGCCATTTAGTCAATAGGATCTGACTGCTATAATAGCCTTCCAATGAAAGTAAGACAAGAACCAATGTATTTTCATATTTCCTAACCTCCTCTGATACTGCAAAAACTATTCTGAGTTTGCCAAAGTTCTCCTGAGTTTGCCAAAATATTTCTAAGTTTGCAACGTGTTTTGTGTTTGTAGAAGTGCTCCTACATTTGCACAATTTTTTTCTATGTTTGGAAACTTTTCTCTGGGTTTGTGAACTTATTTCCAAGGATTCTTGATCCTGAAGGAGTTCTGCCTTTAGTTGTAAAGTATTCAATACTGCACTTGAGCTCAAAACCAGTTTGTTTTATTAGGTTCAGAGGTTTATAGGTAGGTACTAGGCTATTGGCCCTGGGCCCTATATACGCTTAGCCAAAAAGGTTCCCTGGCTTTTGCCACCCAAGAAAATTATTTTCCTGTGGCCCTGTCAAGTAGGGCCACAGAAGTGATCCCCAGGGTGAATTTTCTATTTCCCATCCAGTCAACAAGATTTTTCTTAAAGACAGCCAATGAGGAGCTTTGCTTCACATGAATGGGTAGTTTGTTCCAGAGTATGGGAAGTCTCTGGGACAGGAATATATCTCTCCAGCATGTTCTGTTTATTGTGGTGACAAGGTTTAGGTCCCTGGAGCATGTGGTTCAGACAGATTGGGATTTCTTTAAGTGTAGCATGTCCAAAAGCTCTGGGTTTGACATAGCTTTGTATGTTAGGCAGAGATCGCCTCTGAGTAGTCGATATGCAATGAAGTAGAGCTGAAGTTTTTTGAGATGGTCTGCGTATGGCATCTGTTTGAGGCTGGTAATCCTCTTAGTGAGGTATTTCTGTGGCCTTTCCAATTGTTGAAGGTGTCTTGTGAAATACATGCCAAACGGAGCATTGTACTCTATAATGGGTCTGATCAGGGATGAGTAGAAAGGAACAATGACCTCCTTTTTTCTAGAGAAGAATTGTTTTGTGATGAGGTGTGCCACGTAGAAAGATTTCCTCACTACTGTGGCAATGTGGTTATCAAAGGAGAGACTACTGTCCACCTGGGTCCCGAGGTCTTTTATCACACTTTCAGTGTTTAGTGAGCTACCACCTATGTGGTAGTTCATGGGTACCGAGTTTTTCCAAAAGGGGATGACAATGCATGTCTTGGCATTGAGCTTGAGGCCATGACTTTGACACCAAGCGTCTGTCTCTGTGAGTCACTTTTGTAGAATGTCTACATCATTAGGTGATTCTATTATGGCTCCCAGTTTGCAGTCATCTGCAAACTTTGTTAGTCATAGTGTTGGCCTGCACTTCAGAGAAGTAGATGCTGAACAGGAGAGGACCCAGGACTGAACCCTGTGGTACTCCACTCGTCACTGGTCTGAAGTCGGATTTGGAGTCGGCTGCTTTTACTGTGTGGGTTCTGTCAGTGAGCCAGTTGGCCACCCATCTTGTGACATAGGGATTTATGCCCAGTTTAGTGAGTTTATCTATACTTCCAGAGTGGAGGATGGTATTGAAAGCATTGGAGAAGTCAAGATAGGCTGTGTGCACTACCTTGCCCTTGTCTACTGCTCTAGTGACTGCTTCAAGGAAGTCAGTTAGGTTTAGTAGACATGATCTGCCTTTTACAAACCCAAACTGAGTGGGGTCCAGGGTTTGGAGGTTACCTATGTCTTTGTTTATAAGCTCCAAGATGATATGTTACATGGCCTTGCAGACCAGGCTCGTCAGGCTAATGAGGAGGTAGTTTCTGGGGTCTGTGGTGGCACCCTCTTTGTGGAGTGGGATAACCATTACTGTGTGCCATTCAGCAGGCACATAGCCTGAGGTGAGGCTATGATTGAACATGGTACTCGGGTGGGGTGCCAGTTCGTTCTGTAGTTCATGCAGTACACAGCCTGTGATGTTGTCTGGTCCCATGGATGCTGTGTTCTTGGCTTTGGAGAGTGCGGTCTTTACTTGTTCATCCATGATTACAGGGGGTTTGCATTACTTAATGGGGGCTGTGGGTGGGGTATGAGGGGTTTACATTAAGAGGGTTTTTATTCTGCACTCTGGTTGATGCAGAGGGTTGATTCAAGCCATTCAAGTTGGGAACTGTTGGTAAAAGGCTTATTGTGTGTTTATCTAATTAGCCTGAGTGTTAAACTATGTAAAAGTCTTTCATTCTGCTGACATTTCTGCATTTGGGAACATTTCTCTGGGTTTGTGAGCTTATTTCCAAGTATTCCTTACACTGCAGAAGTTCTGCCTTTTGTTGTAAAGCATTTGTTTCTGCACTTGAGCTCAAAACCAGTTTGTTTTACATTAAGCAGGTTTTATTCTGCACTTTGCTGGAAACAGGGGGCTGATTCAAACCATCTGAGTTTGGAACTGCTGGTGAAAGGCTTATTTTGTGTTTCTCTGATCAGTCTGAGGGCTCATCTGTGTAAAGTTTTCCATCCAGCTGGTATAAAAGCTGTACATTTATAAGAGACTGTGCTCATTTATTAAGACCATCCCTGTCCCTAGCTTGGACACCTGTGACTACAAGACCTTAAGTTGCATCTAAAATTATCTGTGGACCTTTTTTGCACTTGCTCTAATAAAATCAATGCTATTTAATAGTTCTGTGCTGTATTTTTGATTTTGTTCAATTTATCACTATTTTTCAGCCTGCACTTGTTAAAGAAATGCCATCTGTTTGTGATTGTACTGCTCCTAGGTCTTTTTAACAGTATTCTGTCATTTTGTAACCTTCTCTCATACTGCAAAAGCTGATTTGAGTTAGACAAAGTTCTCCATTGCCAAACTATTTCCAAGTGTTGCAAAGTTTTTCTGTGTTTGTAGGCATTCCTCTACATTTGTTCACATTTGTCTGTATTTAGGAACTTTTCTCAGTGTTTGTAAACATACTTCCAAGGATTCCTGATTTGGATAAAGTTCTGGCTTCTGTTGTAAAGCATTTTTCTGCACTTGAGCTAAAACCAGTTTGCTTTAGATTAAAAGGATTTTATTCTGCACTCTGATGGGAGTGGAGAACTGTTGGTGGAAGGCTTATTATGTGTTTATCCAATTGGCCTGACATCTTAACTGTGTAACAGTCTTTCATTCTACTGGTATAAAAGCATTACATTTTTGTGAGACTTTGCTCATTTACTCAGAGCTTCCCTGTGCCTGGGTTGAACACCTGTGATTACTAAACCTGGGTTTTATTATTTTGCATTTGTTTACCAAGAAAGTTTGACAGGACAAAGGTCCTTTCTCAGTGGCAGCCTGGGTAGAAAATCTCCAGAGATATGAAATACAAATACTGTAATAGTTAACAGACATGAAATAAGGTTTCTGTAGCATTCACAATCAGTTATAAAGTACTGAAGGGCAGTACAGTCCATTAGATGTTACATAAACAAATATGAGATACAGGAATATATACATTTAAATGAGTGGGAGAGACAGTATCAATAGGTTCATAGGTTCATAGGTTGGTACTAGGCTATCAGCCCTAGGGCCTATACAAGCCTAGCCATAACAATTCCTATTTCTTTTTCCATTATTATTATTTCTGGACCCCTGTCTAGCAGGATCACCTGGGGATCCCTGGGTGAATTTCTTCCTTTCTCCCATCCAATTCCAAGGGGTCTCTTGAAAGAGAGGTCCAAAGAGGCACCTGCTCTGACATGTATGTAATCCTCCCCAGAGTCTGGGGAGTCTGGGTCAGGAACCCACATCCCTCCAGCATGTTTTGTTATTGTGATGACAAGGTTTAGATCCCTGGAGCGTAGGCTCTGAGGGGATGGGGATTTCTTCTAGGTTTGACATCCACCAGCTCTGGGTTTTTGGATAGCCCTCTATATCTGAGTATAGCTGGAGTTTAGAAGAGGATAGAGTACAGAGCATCGCCTTTAGGCTTTTAGGAGGCAGTAAGTCTATTAGCTGCTTATTCTTGATTGATTTATTGAGGAGGTTTGTCTCTTGAATCTTAGGTTCAAAGAGGGACATAAAGAGTTCTATACGAGATGGGGGGATGAAATGGGGATGAGGATGAGACAATGACCTCCTTTTTGGGACTGAAACAGTGGGAGTGATGCCACCTTTGGAGGATTTAAATGCTGTTGTGTGGAGATGTGTGTGGTGAAGATGAGATCACTGTGGTTGTGTGATGTGTCTCTACTTCTTATCTAACACCTAAGTCTTGTGTCACACTTTCTGTGTTTCATGGTAATTCATGGATATACTGCCACCATGATAACATGCACAATACATGTTTTGGAGCTTGGCTGAGCTTGAGCCTTCTTGGCATTGCATTTGAGCCCAGTATCCTGTTCTTGTAGATGTGGTATCTCAAGTATCCCTCAGTTTGAGAGTTTCCACATCATTTGCAGTCAAACTTCATCAAGAGTTTGCAGAAGTAGAGAGACTTGAACTAGATGCCAAATAGAGAGCTGAGAAACTTCCCAGACCCCTTGTCTGGACCCTGAGGTTGTCACTGTCTGGATACTTGATTGGGGATTTTACTTTTACAGTGTTTATTTTGGAATGTTAATCAGTAAGCCATTTAGTTTGGGTGACATAGGGATTATTTTTATTAATGCCCAACTTAGTAAGTTTATCTTGGATAGTGGATGGGGGTGTGATTCAAAGGCCTTGTCTAGTCAGAGATAGGCTGTGTGGACCACTACCCTTGTCCATGGCTCTGAAGAAAAAAAGTTCATCTCATCAGGGGAGGTGAGAAAGAGATCCTCCTCACACCAACAAACTGGTTGGGTGGTTTTTGAAGGTGGTGAGGGTTGTTTGTTTATAAGTTCCCATGTACACTGTCCCCGGCCTTGCAGATAAGGCTTGTCAGACTGATGACTGACTTGGTTGAGCGAAGGATCATCCGGGATGGTGGGGGATTGGGATGGGATGGCTCGCCCTCGAGGCAGCCACAGAGTTGGTGAGGTCATGAGAGCCTGAGATGACATGGTGAGGAGGTGCCTGTTCATATTGTAGTTTCAATACACCAGTCTATGTGAGCTCATCATCTCATGATGACCTGTGGTCCTTTGGTCCTGGTATTTTGCTTTTTCTTTGGCTGTGGAGGGAATTTTGGATTTGAGGCAATCTTCCGGGGTGAGATAATTGGCGCCGGGATGGAGGGGGGTGAAGTTGGGGAGGGATGAATCAGTTTATGAATTTGGCTCTGAGAGATCATTATATTGCCATTTTGTTTTCTTATATAGCTAATGAATGCTTTAGCATCTTTGGTGAATCTACTTATTGATATTTTTGATGTTTTTTTTGGTTTGTCTCTTTGGTTTTGTTTTTTTATTTCTTTAGCAATTTTATTTTTTTTCCTGGGTTTTTCCTCTTTTCTACAAAGGCTAGTAAAGTTTGTTGTAAAGTGGGATTTTCCTCTTTTTTCTACCCTTTTTTCCTTTTTTGTTGTAAAGTTTTTGTTTTTTTTTGAGGGGACGATTAGATTGGCTTCCTTTTTGGATGAGCCTTTTTTTGGGATTTTTTGGTTTGCATTTGAGGTTGATTGATGATGCATGGGTGTATGTGTGTACAGTTAGTTCCTAGTGTAGGATTCAGCAGTTGAACTTTTCGTTTCTTTGGTGGTTTTATGAGTAGGGTGTTTCTGGCTTTTTGGAGTTTTTTGATGGCTTTTTTGAAGGGGTGTTGTGGGATGGTTTACTGGGGGTGGGGGTGGGATGTGGATGTGGGGGACTAAACCAGGGTTATGGATTACTATAACAAGGGTTGACATATGGATGAAACCCATGTTCCATTGGTGCGGATGTGTTGGTACTAGGATGTTCTTGATACCTGGGGGATGTGGGACTATGGATCCCAGGATATGGGCAGTTGAATTTAAAAATTCCCAAAACCATTCTGCATCTGGTAGTAGTTTCAGTATTTTTCCCAGGTGGGGTGTAGTTATTATCTATTAGGTATTTTGGTGTATCTTTAGTAATAGTTTATTTCCAGAGTATGAGTGTGAGGGGATCTGTAGGGTGGGGGACCTGGTGGGCAGTGTTGAGCAAGACCTGGTGCTTTTGGAGTGTTTCTAGTTTTAGTGAGAATTGCACTTTTTCTGTGTTGTGTGGTGGGCCTGGGAGTGGTGTGGGTGTGAAGTGAATGTGGGTGAATATTGACACTCCTCCACCTTGTTGTTTTCGGGTCCTGGTTTGGTAATGTAGAAGTGTGGTATTAGAGGGCAGGGGTGAGGTGAGATCATGGTTTGGTGTAAAATAGACCACCTGAGCAATACGTTGTTAAATATTCTGAGGTTCTACTTATCAAGGAGAGTTGCAAGAACAAACCCAAGTGTCTGTTAGGTGAGTAGTTAGGAGCTTTTTAAATTGTACAGTGGAGTAATTGGAGGTAATGGGGGTAGGCAGTTTATTCCATATTTTAGGAATAACATTTGAGAAGAGTGATTCTCCAGCACAATTGTTAGCTTTGGTGGTTTCTAGAAAGAGTTTGTTACTAGAACGGAGGGTTCTAGAGGAGGTATATGGTTGTACAAGATTTTGGAGAGCAGGGATTTCATCTGGTTGATGCAGGATTTTGTGGGCAAAAGTTAATTGTTTATACTGCAGCAGTTGAGGAAGTTCTAGCTATTTTAGTTGTTTAAGAGCCGTACACTGATGTGACCTATGTGTAGCATCAGTGGCAAATTTGGCAATTTTATTGTAACAGGATTCCAACTTGGTTAGGTCAGTTTTACAGAGGTTGGTTAGAGTTGGGGAGGCATACAGGAGAGCTGGCAGGAGGTGTGTCTCGACGATGATAGCTTTTGTGTTTGTTTTGATAAAGAAGACTTGATTTCTTGGGAACCTTCTTAATGGTTTGCGCACTGTGAATGTCAAATTTCAGATTATTATCTATTTCACTGTCTAGCAGTTTAGTCTGTGCTATTGGGGTGATAGTAGTTTTGTTGTTTGGACTCTAAATTGAAAGTTAGTTAAGATGAGGGAGATCTTGTAGGGCAGAAGAGAAGGAGTTTTGTTTTATTGGAGTAGAGAATGGGTTGGGAATTGGTGAGCCTTGTTTCTACAGATAGAAATGAGTTTTTGGGTTATGGTGTGGAGGTCTTGTAGAGAGGCGGCTGCACATATTAGAGTAGAATCATCTGCATACTGTATCAAATAGGCATGAAGTGTGGAGGTTTGGAGTTGATTGGTGAATAGAGAGAAAAGTATAGGCCCAAGGATGGAGCCTTGTGGGACCCCTAAGGTAACTGGGAGAAGAGTGTAGAGTTGTTGTTGCCACTACACAGCCTGTTGATGTCCTTGTGATGATTGGGGAGAGATGGGCAAGGGCTGCCAGACTAGTCAAATGGAATTTGATACATAATTCTATCAACTGTATAAATAAATGTAAAATGCAGGCTTGTGTTTTTAAATGTAGGAAAACACTGTAAGACGTGAACTTCAAGATTGTTGCAACATTGCCATCTGCTGTAGGGAAAACCAAGCCAAGTATTTCAAAGGTGTCTTTTTTAAGTTGAAAAGATCTTATGAATCTCTTTAATGTTTTACAATTCAGCTCCAGTGAGGCTGGATGAAGGTTTCATGCCCATTGTTTTAAGACTAAAGTTTATGACCAGAATTTAGATGTGGAAGGTGCTTTATTGCTCTAGTTTCTGTTGGAATATACATGTGAAATGCCTTGTTTTGTAAGTTTCTGTGCAGGTGTTAGACTGATAAATAATGCAGTTTTTTTGCCTGGGAAAACCTAAGTGTCAAGAATTATGTAATTTGGGGAAGGACCCAGCAAACATGTTTGTTAGTAATGTTTAAATACTATTTCTCAAAAGAGACTGGAGGCATTTTGACTTTGGATATCCAACTTATCAGCACTCTGCCTTATGCTCACATGTAAGTTTCTAGTGCTGTGATTTCTTGTAGGAATAGTTAAAGCTAGAACAGATTAATTAGGTATTTTTCTTTGAAATCAGACCTGTCCTACTCTATTATATTAAGTTTCTGTGTGATCTCTGAACTCTTAGATATCTCTGTGGTGTAGTAGTTTCGTCTTGTGTTTTAATTATTTATTATTAAATATTTTTAAAACATTCTACCTGTGGCTGCTTTGTGTAGAGATAAGCTCTAGAGTACATTGCATATTTATAGAGGTTATTGTAATAGGCCACTCTAAAATAAGCCTTGACTGTTAGTCATACTACCACTGGATAATAATATTGCACAGTAATAATTGGACACCCTTTTAAAGGCCTTTGAGTAGCTATTTATTAGCTGGTGGTGGCAGCAATTACTACTATATAGCCTGGGTAAAGGGGCACAGCTGGAGAACCTGTGCCAGCCTTTTTCCCAGGAGGGTCTGAGTGGTTGTATAACCTCTTCTCAAAGTGTGCGTGTGTGTTTGGTGTGTCAGCTACCTAGGCAGGGACATGAAGCACTGGTTGGACAGAGAGGGTACTGGAGGTTAGCTTGCCAGCTAGGATGAGATCTGGACCCTATAGCTGTGCCAGTGGGGAGTCTTATTGGGGATCTGGAGAGCAAGGGAGCAACCAGCCCCAGACTGACTGTGATCTCTGCGTGCACTTAAGGGAAATTGTACTTTACTGTATGCATTAGTTATCCTTTCCTCTTCTGTGAGATGACCTCCCTGGTGTTAGTGGTGAGGGTCGAGGCTCCTTGACTGCTGGGCCAGGGCACGGTCACCACAAGTGTGTGGCAGTGGTAGGATCTACGTCACATACTAATTGGTTTGTAGTGGTGTGGGGTAGAGCAAATTCCTGTAACTTATGTACAGTGATCTCTAAAAGTGTTTTGTACTCTAAAACAGCCATGCAGTGTATACTCAGAGTTCAGATCACAATTGTTTTATTTCTTTTGTTAGCTTAGTGTTAGTCAGGGTGAGCAGGCAGCATTTCAGCAGAAGGGTATGAAAAGCTGATAAGGAGCCAGCTGGCGGAGATGTGGCAGGCTAGGGGACTGATGCATAGAAACCTGACTAAAGCAGACCTGATTTCAGCCTTGGTTACAGCTGCATCAGAAAACAGCAGCATGGAAGACAATCAGACTGACAGTGGAGATGCAATATCCTCGGAGAATGGACAGCTCAACCTTTCTGCAGTGGACTTAAAAATCCAGCTGGAGCTAAAGAGACTTGAGTTGGATACCAGGCATATGGAACTAGAAGCAGCTGAGAGCATAAGGAGCATAGAAGCTGAAGAACAGGAATGGCATAGAAAGCATAAGAAGGAAATGCTGACTCTTTGCCAGAGTTATGGAGGTAATGGGAAAGGGAGTAACCGGATCCTAGAAGCACAAAAGGTCAGTACATTTCTTCCACAGTTTAAAGAGGGGGATAATTTTGATAGCTTCATTCATATGTTTGTGCGAGTATGTAAATAGTATGAAGTTGACCAAGGGCTCTGGGTACGGTTCCTGACCTACTTCAGAGGAGTTGGGGAGGAAGGGAGACCTATACCTAGCAAGCAGGTCAGCCCTGCACAGGAAGGGGACCCCCAGTACTGATCATGGGTCTAAAGGAACCCATGGTGGGCAGCACAGACTGCCCCAACAGAATCCGTCAGTAGCAGGGGAAGCCACTAGTCCAGGTACATGTCCAGGAGCTAAGATTAAATGTTTTGAATGCAATCAGTGTGGCCATGTGGCATACAGATGTTCACTGAGGCAAGTTGGGGAACCAAAGGTGAGGGAGCCAGTAAGTGGGAAAGACAAAATGCCAACAGTAGGTTGTCTTGAGACAACATGGGTATGGAACTACCATCCTGCAGATGTCCTGAGAGGGAAATATTTGGATGAGGCAGTACTATGTACTTATGCAGCTACATGCAGTGAGGCTAGGAGACAAGCATGTGGGTCTGGTAGTCTGGGGGAGACCTAGACAGACTGCATACTTGTAGCCAGGACTGCTAAGGTGGTTCCTTCAGGGAGTAAACTATGCTGTAGCTCAGAGACTGAATGTGAGCCACAGCTGCTTGTGGGTACTGATGTTCCCTTGGACAGGGTAACTGCAAAGGTAGAGGTGAGTAGTAGTACCCAGGCTGACAGTGAGGCACCACTGTCAGAGGATGCCAGACTTCCTGTGGATGGGGAGCTGGGAAGGGTTACAAGGAGAGACTTGAGACAGGCTCAGCTCTCAGACCCTACATTGCAATTCCTGTGGCAGATAGCTAGGGAGGCAACTGATTCTCAAGGGAGGGGGAATCTGTATACTGGAACAAAGGGTTACTGTACAGAGAGTGGACCCATGAGGGAGGGCTAGAAGGTGAGAGAGTACAACAGTTGGTAGTGCGTGGAGCTTATCATCTGGAGCTTCTAGCCATAGCCCATGATATTCCCTTTGCAGGTCATATGGGCATAAAATGTACAAAGAGGCATATTATGCAAAACTTCTATTGGCCTGAAATTTCCAGAGATGTAACAGGGTACTGCAGGACCTGTGAGCAGTGCCAAAAGGTAGGCAAGGCAGGAGACAAGGTGAGAGCTCCTTTGATGCCTTTGCCTGTGATTAAGGAGCCATTTCAGAGGGTAGCTATGGATATTGTGAGTCCTCTGAGTACCCCAAGTTCCACAGGGAAAAATTATATCCTAGTGATTGTAGATTATGCTACACGATACCCTGAGGCAGTGGCTTTGTCCTCCATTGAGGCAGAGAAGGTAGCAAATGTTTTGCTAGAGATTTTCAGCAGGGTAAGTTTCCCAAAGGAAATACTGTCTGACAGAGGTGCCAATTTTATGTCAGACCTGCTGTCTTGTCTGTGGAAGTCCTGTGGGGTGAAGCACATGAAGACCACCCCCTACCATCCCCAGATTAATGGTCTCATTGAGAGGTTAAACTCTACAATCATGTCCATGCTACGGGCATTTTCAGGTCAGTTTAAGAGGGAGTGGGACACATATTTGCCCCATATGTTGTTTGCTTACAGAGAGGTTCCCCAGGAATCCACAGGTTTTTCACCCTTTGAGTTGTTGTATGAGCATAGGGTGAGGGGACCTCTAGATTTAATGTGAGATGAGTGGGGAGGTGAGTGTGAGTCTCACAAGGAGTCTGTTGTGGCATATGTCCTGAACCTTAGGACAAGGCTCAGGGAACTCATGGGCCTGGCCCAGGAGAATCTGGCAGAAGCCCAACAACAGAAAAAGGTGTGGTTTGACAGGAATACTCAAGCTAGAGAGTATGCTGTAGGGAAGCAGGTGATGGTTCTCATTCCTGTCAGACACAACAAGTTACAAGCAGCTTGGGAGAGACCCTACAAGGTGGTAAGAAAGGTATGTAATGTTAACTACATGGTGGAAGTGTTAGGCAGATGGCAGGGGTACAGATTGTACCATGTTAACATGATGAAACCTTACCATGATAGGGAGGCCTTTGTGCTGAGCATTTGCAGTGGATTGCAGGAGGAGTCTAAGATAGATCTTGTGACTGATCTCCTCAGTGAGGCTCAGGCTGACACCTCGGTGGAAGGGGTAGCAATGTCCCAGCAACTATCTCCTATCCAGGTTCGAGAAATCCAAGCAGTGTTGCAGGAGTTTGGGGGCATGTTCACCAGAAAATTAGGGAGCACCCAGCTGGTGCAGCACCAGATGGATACAGGACCCCAAAGGCCTATCAGGCAGGCCACTTATAGGGTGCCTGAGAGACTGAAACAGACTCTGAAGGAAGAGATACAGGGGGTGTTGGAACTAGGGGTGATTCGGGAGTCTAACAGTCCCTGGGCCTCCCCAGTGGAGCTGGGGCCAAAGAAGGATGGCAGCACCAGGTTCTGTGTGGATTACAGGAAATTAAATAGTCACACAGAGGCAGATGATTGCCCCATGCCTAGGACAGATAAGGCCCTAGAGCAGCTGGGTGGGGCTAAGTATCTTACAACTATTGATCTTACCAAGGGTTACTGGCAGGTGCCCTTGACTCCCAGAGCTAGAGAGAAGTCAGCCTTTGTGACTCCTTTTGGCTTGTATGAGTTCACAAAGATGCCCTTTGGGATGAAGAATGCCCCAGCGACTTTCCAGAGGCTGGTGGATCATATCTTAGCAGGAGCAGGAGGGTTTGCCCTTGCTTACATGGATGATAATGCTATCTACAGCCATTCCTGGCAAGAGCACCTTCAGCATGTCAGGGAGGTGCTGGGCAGACTACAGAGGGCAGGGTTGACCATTAAGCTGAGCAAATGTCAAGTGGGTATGGCAGAGGTCTCCTACCTAAGACATAGAGTGGGGAGTGGTAAGATAAGGCCAGAATCTGCCAAAGTGGAAGCTATTCAGGCATGGCCTGCACCTGTTACCAAAAAGCAGGTGAGGGCATTCTTGGGGACAGCAGGGTGCTACAGAAAGTTTGTTCCCAATTATAGTACCATAGCTGCTCCCCTTACAGACCTGACAAGGAAAAACAGGCCAGATAAGGTAGTGTGGACCCCAGCATGTGGGCAGGCATTTCAGAAGCTTAAGGAAGCTTTGGGAGGACCCCCTGTGTTAGCCAGTCCAGACTACAGCAAAGACTTTGTTGTGCAGGTGGATGCTTCAAACTATGGGGTGGGGGCTGTACTTAGCAAGATTTCTTCAGAGGGAGAAGAGACCCCCAGTGATTTATCTTAGTTGTAGGCTCCAACCCAGGGAGGAATGCTATGCAGCGGTAGAAAAGGAATGTCTAGCCATAGTGTGGGCACTACAAAAACTTCAGCCTTATCTGTATGGAAGAAAATTCACTGTGATGACAGATCACAACTCTCTAACATGGTTAAACAGAGCCAGTCAGCAAAATGCCAAGTTGCTAAGATGGAGTCTGGGGTTGCAAGCATATGATATGTAAGGGCAGCACTGCAGTGGAAGTAGCAATGCCAATACAGATGGGCTCTCAAGACAGGGAATGGGGTGAGATACACACAGATAGACCTGACACTCTCAAGTGATGTTTCTCAAGGGGCACTTGAAAAACTTGCTTGAGTTCCCCAGGGTTGAAGAGATGTCATGATTGGGGAGAGATGGGCGAGGGCTGCCAGCCTAGTCAAATGGAATTTGATACATAATTCTATCAACTGTATAAATAAATGTATAATGCCGGCTTGTGTTTTTAAATGTAGGAAAACACGGTGAGATGTGAACTTCAAGATTGTTGCAATGTTGCCATCTGCTGTAGGGAAAACCAAGCCAAGTATCTCAAATGTGTCTTTTTAAGTTGAAAAGATCTTATGAATCTCTTTAATGTTTTACAATTCAGCTCCAGTGCGGCTGGATGAAGGTTTCATGCCCATTGTTTTAAGGCTAAAGTTTATGACCAGAATTTAGATGTGGAAGGTGCTTTATTGCTCTAGTTTCTGTTAGAATATACACATGAAATGCCTTGTATTGTTGTAAGTTTCTGTGGAGGTGTTAGATTGCTAAATAATGCAGTTTGTTTGCCTGGGAAAACCTAAGTGTCAAAAATTATGTAATTTGGGGAGTGACCCAGCAAACATGCTTGTTAGTAATGTTTAAATACTATTTCTCACAAGAGACTGAAGGCATTTTGACTTTGGATATTCAAATTATCAGCGCTCTGCCTTATGCTCACATGTAAGTTTCTAGCACTGTGATTTCTTGTAGGAATAGTTAAAGCTAGTAAAGATTAATTAGGTATTTTCCTTTGAAATCAGACCTGTCCTACTGTATTATTTTAAGTTTCTGTGTGATCTCTGACCTCTTAGATATCTCTGTGGTGTAGTAGTTTTGTCTTGTGTTTTAATTATTTATTATTAAATATTTTTAAAACCTTCTACCTGTGGCTGCTTTGTGTAGAGATAAACTCTAGAGTACATTGCATATTTATAGAGGTTATTGTAATAGGCCACTCCAAAGTAAGCCTTGCGTGTTAGTCATACTACCATTGGATAATAATATTGCACAGTAATAATTGGACACCCTTTTAAGGACCTTTGAGTATCTGATATTTATTAGCTGGTGGTGGCAGTAATTACTACCATATAGCCTGGGTAAAGGGGCACAGCTGGAGAACATGTGCCAGCCTTTTTCCCAGGAGGGTCTGTGTGGTTGTATAACCTCTTCTCAAAGTGAGTGTGGTGTGTCAGCTACCTGAGCAGGGACACAAAGCACTGGTTGGACAGAGAGGGTACTGGAGGTTAGCTTGTCAGCTAGGCTGAGACCTGGACCCTATAGCTGTGCTAGTGGGGAGTCTTACTGGGGACCTGGAGAGCAAGGGAGCAACCAGCCCCAGATTGACCATGATCTCTGTGTGCACTTAAGGGAAATTGTACTTTACTGTGTGTATTAGTTATCCTTTCCTCTTCTATGAGACAACCTCCCTGGTGTTAGTGGTGCAGATTGAGGATCCTTGACTGCTGGGCCAGGGCACGGTCATCACAGTCCTGATAGGTAGTTTTGAAACCAGGTGATAGAGGAGCTGCTAAGGTTTAGGGAGAAGAGCACACTGATGAGTGTATTGTGATGTATCATATCAAAGGCTTTTTACAAGTCTAAAAATATAGCAGATACAAATTGTCCTTGATTTCTATAGTGGCTCACTATATTAATAAAGGACATTAGGGCTGTGGTGGTGCTGTGATAGGGTCAAAATCCATGTTGTGTGTTTGATAATAGTTTATGTGTGAGAAGGCAGTCTATGAGTTGGGAATGTATGACTCTCAAGGATTTAGATAATGGTGACAGAATGGCAGTCGGACAATAGTTAGTAAATTCAGTGGAATTACCTCCTTTGTGTAAAGGTATAATGTATTTGGTTGCATCCAAAAAACATATGTAGACCTACAAATGTGATGTAAGTATTTTGTTTTGTACTTTCTCTAACTATTTCAGTGCTATTTGACAGTTCTGTGCTGCATTTATTGATTTTGTTCAATTTAGCATTGTTTTCCAGCCTGAACTTGTTAAAGAAATACCATCTCTTTGTTATTGTACATGTTAATAGTATTCTGGTATTTCATGTCCTCACCTGATACTGCAAAAACTGTTCTGGGTTTGCCAAAGTTCTCCTGAGTTTTCCAAATGTATCTAAGTTTTGTATTTTTTTTTTTATTTGTAGAAGTTCTCCTACATTTATCCACATTTTTCTATATTTAGGAAGTTTTCTCAGGGTTTGTGAACTTATTTCCAATGTATTATGATACTGTAAGAGTTTTGCTTTTTGTTGTAAAACATTTTACTGCACTTGAGCTCAAAAACCAGTTCATTTTACATTAAGAGGGTTTTATTCCCTACTCTGGTAGGTGCAAAGGGTTGATTCAACCCAGTCGTGTTGGCAGCTGCTGGGGAAGACTTATTGTGTGTTTATCTATTTGGCATGAGGGCTTAACTGTGTAAAAGTCTTTCATCTTCATGGTATTTCTGTAGTTTAGAATATTTCCCAGGGTTTATGAACTTGTTTCTAAGTATTGCAGGAGTTCTGCCTTTTGTTGTAAAGCAAATGTTTCTGCGCTTGAGCTCAAAACCAGTATGTTTTACATTAAATGGGTTTTATTCTGTACTCTGGTGGGAGCAGAGGGCTGATTCAACCCATCTGAGCTGGGAAGTTCTGGTGGAAAGCTTATTGTGTGTTTATCTAATTGACCCGAGGTTTAAACTGTGTAAAAGTCTTTCATCTTGCTAAAATTTCTGCATTTGGGAACATTTCTCAGAGTTTGTGAAGTTATTTCCAAGTATTCCTTACACTGCAGGAGTTCTGCCTTTTGTTGTAAAGCATTTGTTTCTGCACCTGAGCTCAAAACCAGTTTGTTTTGCATTAAGAGGGTTGTATTCTACAATTTGGTGGAAACAGAGGGCTGATTCAACCCATTTGAGTTTGGAACTGCTGGTGGAAGGCTTATTGTGTGTTTATGTCATTGGTCTGAATGCTTAACTGTGGAATGTCTTTTATCCTGCTGGTATAAAAGCCTTACATTTATGAGAGACTGTGCTCATTTATTAAGAGCTTCAATGTGCCTGGCTTGGACACCTGTGACTATAAGACCTTAGGTTGCATCTAAAATCATCTGTGGACCTATTTTTTGCACTTGCTCTAACAAAATCAATGCTATTTAACAGCTCTGTGCTGCATTTATAGTTCAATGTATCACTGTGTTTCAGCTTCACTTGTTAAAGAAATGCCATCTGTTTGTTACTTTAGTGCTCTTTGGTCATTTTATCTGTACTCTGGTACTTTCTAACCTCCTCTGATACTGCAAAAGCTGTTCTGAGTTTGCCAAATGTCTCCAGAGTTTGCCTAAATATAGCAACATTTTATAAAGTTTTTCTGTGTTTGTAGAAGTTCTCATACATTTCTGCACATTTTTCTGTATTTAGGAAGTGTTTCGGGGTTTGTGAACTTATTTCCAATTATTCCTGATTTTGCAGAATTTCTGCCATTTGCTGTAAAGCATTTGTTTCAGCACTTCAGCTCAAAACTAGTTTGTTTTACATTAACAGGGATTTATTCTTCACTCTGATGGTAGCAGAGGGCTGATTGAATACATTTGAATTGGTAACTGCTGGTGAAAGGCTTATTGTGTGTTCATCTGATTAGCCTGAGGGCACAACTGTGTAAAAGTCTTTCATGCTGCTGGTATTCTGTATTTGGGAACATTTTTCAGGGTTAAAGTTGGGAATTGCTGGAGGAAGGGTTAGTATGTGTTCCTCTGACTGACCTGAGGTCTTAACTGTGTAAAGGCTTTTCATTCTGCTGGTATAAAAGCATTATATTTTTGTGAGACTGTGCTCATTTCTTCAGAACTTCCCTGTGGCTGGGCTGGACATCTGTGACTACTGGACCTTGTGTTGCATCTATAACTATCTCTAGACCTACAAAGTTGGAATTAGTATTTTTTGCACTTGTTCTAACTATCCCAGTGCTATTTTTATAGTTCTGTGCTGCACTTATTGATTTGGTTCAATTTATCACTGTTTTTTAGCCTTCGCTTCTTGAAGAAACACCATCTGTTTGCTATTGTACTGCTCCTATGTCATTTTAGCAGTATTATGGTGTTTCACAACCACCTCTATTACTGCAAAAGCTGTTCTGAGTTTGCCAGAATTCTCTTGAGTTTGCCAAAATATATTTAAGTTTTGTAAAGTTTTTCTGTGTTTGTAGAAGATATCCTACATTTGTGCAAAATGTTCTGTATTTAGGAAGTTTTCTTAGGGTTTGTGAACTTATTTCCAAGGATTCCTGATACTGCAAGAGTTCTACATTTTGTTGTAAGGAATTTGTTACTGCATCTGAGCTCAAAACCAGTTTCATTTTACATTGAGGGTTTTATTCTGTACTGTGATGAGAACAGAGGGATGATTCAACCCATTCAAGTTGGCAACTACTAATGGAGGCTTATTGTGTGTTTACCTGATTTGCCTGAGGGCTTAACTGTGTAAAAGTATTTCCACCTGTTGGTACTTCTGTATAAGTATTGGTGAACATGCAGCAGTTCTGCCTTTTATTGTAAAGCAATTGTTTCTGCTCTTGAGTTCAAAACCAGTTTTTTACACAAAGATAGTTTTATTCTGCACTGCAGTGGGAACAGAGTACTGATTCAACCCATGTGTGTTGGGAAATGCTAGTGGAAGGCTTATGGCATGTTTATCTGATTGGCCTGAGTGCTTAACTGTGTAAAAGTATTTTATCCTGCTGGTATCCAAGCCTTACATTTTTGTGAGACTGTGCTCATTTATTCAAAGTTTCCCTGTGCCTGAGTTGGGCACCTTTGACTACAAGAACTTGGCTTGCATCTAAAACCATCTGTGGACCTACAAAGCTGATATAAGTATTTTTATTTGCACTGGCTCTAACTATCTCAGTGGTGTTTAAGAGTTCTGTGCTGCATTTATTGATATGGTTCAAGTTTTCACTCTTCTTCAGCCTGCACATGTTAAAGAAATGCCACCTGTTTGTTACTACTGCTCTTAGGTCATTTTAACAGTGTTCTATTCTGGTATTTCCTAACCTCCTCTGATACTGCAAAAGCTTTTCTGAATTTGCCAAATTCCTCGAGTTTTCCAAAATATTTCTAAGTTTTGCAACGTTTTTCTGTGTTAATAGAAGTTCTCTTACATTTGTTCACAGTTTTCTGTGTTTGGGAACTTTTCAGAGTTTGAGAACTTATTTCCAAGGATTACTGATACCACAGGAGCTCTGTCGTTTGTTGAAAAGAATTTGTTTCTGTTTCTATACTTAAGCTCAAAACCAGTTTGCTTAACATTAAAAGGGTATTATTCTCTACTCTGGTGGAAGCAGAATGCTGATTAAACACTTTCCAGTTGTAAACTGCTGCTGGAAAGCTTATTGTATGCTTATATGATTGGCCTGTGGGCTTAAGTGTGCAAAAGACTTTCATGTTTCTGGCATAAAAGCCTTGAGTTTGTGCATTGTGCAAATGCAAATACCCATGCCTTCTATGTAAGTACACCTCTTCAGTTTAGAATTCTCAATAGGAAACAGTCTCAGTAGTCTCTCACTGTTCATAGCTGCTCAAAGAACTGCCAGTTTGCATAGGGGGCAGCACCACTGCAGGTCATCTAATAATATGCTAGTAAATTTATATATTTTTATTTTTATTTTACATTTGTTGACCGAGCTAGTGTAACTGGATATATGTCCATTTTCAGTAGAGGCCCGGGGAGAAAAGCTCTGATATATGCAATAGCATCATACCATACAATAAATGCAATAGTATCATAACATACAATATATGCAACAGCAGGAAGTGACATTAAATTAATTTAGATCAGACATAAAAACTGCACAGAGTCGGCAAGAGAAAAAAAACCCCTAAGATAACATATAATACGAAAAAGAAAAAATAAGCAAGATTCGAATTTTTACATCAGAGGCCTGGGTACAGGCATACATACTTATGCCTATGTACAGCAAAGTAGAAGGTGAGTACTTCTAGAGTAAGTAACTCATTTAATAGAGCTGAGAGGAAGTCTCCTTTAATACTTAGGTAGTGGTTGGCATTTGAGTAAAGGGAGTGGGAGATAGGGAATGAGATGTTAGAATGTTTGTCTGTGTGATGTGTAAATACTCTTACTTAGATCTTTAAGTGACTTTTTACATTCTCCTTCTCATCTGCTAAGGTTGTGAAACAATGGATAGGTCCTTCCCTGTCATCTCTGATTCTGGCCTGGTGGATATGGGCATCCTGAGGCAGTGTAATAACTGCCTAATGTTCACTGACAACCATTTAATTTTAGACCAGACAAACACAGTGTGTGAGAGATGTGGATACACAATGTCATTGAAGGCAAAGCTCTCACATATACACACACAAAATGCAAAGCATTTTGCCAGTGTTGCACCCAAAACACTCATTACCAACACTAAGGAGCAAACACACAGATCCACATATGTGAAGGTACTCACTTGTAATCTACCCAAATCTCTAAGACCTGCTAAAAGCATCTCTTAGTGGCCCAGTGCACTCTCAAAAAAGACAGTAACTCACACTATTCATAACTCTGAAAATCATAGTAGTCTCACTCCCAACCCCATAAGGCAACACTCCACACAGCCAAACATTCTAGTTATTGGAGATTCCATTGTAACTCATACTGATGTCCTCTTTACCAGGGTAAACAAGGAGAAGATCACAGTGAGCTGTCTGGGTGGAGCCAGGATCCACCAGATCACACACGCACTTAGGTCTTAAAACCACAAGTACCAGTATAACATAGTCGTAGTCCATGTGGGCATGAACAATCTAAGACATACCTCACTGGACTACATGAAGAGAGACATGATGGAGCTGTCTGAATATGTGTCCCCGGCGGGTATGAATCTAGCCTTGATTAGCATCCTGCCTTCACCAATGATGATACCATAGTACTAGAAAAATATGACTGACTTCAACAAATGGCTTAGTTTCTGGTGTCACAATAAGGGTATCCAGTATCTGTCAGCCTAGGGAGATATGACTGACAAACCATGATGCTCTGCCAGAGATAGTTTGCACTCGTCACCACTTGTCTTCCAGATACGGAAAAAACGTTCTCTATCCCCATAGTGCCTTTTTTAGGCTGTGTCAAGTTGTTAAACCCTCCAACATAACAGAAATCACTCATGACTTCCTAAAAGTACTGCTGCTCAATGATAGTAGTTTAAATAAAAAAACTGCACTCCCTGGCAGTAGTCCTCATCCTGGAGTATGCAGATGTATGTCCACTGAAGGAACCATAGAGAGCAGCCTGGCTATCAAAGGCTACAATGCCTTTCATACATTTTGATCCCTCTCAGCTCAGGATAAAAAAGGGAGGAGGTGTCTCTGTGTTCATAAAGGACAAGGACACTGCTAGACTAGTCTAACAACATGACTAACTTCGTCTGCTCCATGCCCAGCAAACCATAGGTATGGCCCCTATCATATCCTTGCTAGCTACAGATCCCAAACAAGAGTCTGGAAAACCACCCCTCCTACCTAAACCTACTGGAATCTCTTAACATTCAGCCTAACACCATACTTATGGGTGATTTCAGTTACCTCTCAATAAACTGGGAGACTTATATGACCTATAATTCACTTGCTCAGAGTTTTTTTGGACTTTGCCAATGCAAACACCTTGGAACAACTAGTTAGCTCCCCAACTAGCGGTACAGATATCCCAGACCTAGTACTCATGAACATGGGGGAATGCTGCTCCCTCCCACGCATTAACTCCTCCCTGTTATGTTCTAACTACAAAATTATCTCCTTTTGTATTAAAACTAACCTAGAACCCTCATCAAACTCTTTGCTTAGAGCAATTAAGTCAAATGAAGTGACAGCTTATTAGACTTCAAAGCCCCTCTGAACCTGCATGACACTGAGGCCTTCTCGGAGCTGCACACAAAAACATTGTACAACCACACTCATAGCTGCATAGAGGAGACAATACCTGTCCAGGTCAACCCTATATTTACTGGCAAAAATAAACCATCCTGGTAGACCCCTCGCATAAATAGGCTATTCAACAAAAGAAAAAATCCTCTCCAAGTCCAAAAAGGAACAGACAAAACAGTGCAAAAAGATACTAGTCTAAACAAATAAATTAGAGAGGTGGTCAATTTTTTCAAAACAAACTATGAGGTAAAGATAGCCTCCCAGGTGACAGATAACCATAAGACTTTGTTTAATTATGTTTGCAAACTCAGGGGAAATGCTCAGCAGTGTGCTGAGTTAATCATGAATGGCAACATTTACACCTAGCTTGAAACTATAGCAAACCTACTGGTTAATAAGTTCAGTTTAAACTTTTTCCCCCATCACCTCTTACCACATCCAAAGAAATACGTGCAACCATCCCCCTAGCTGTCACTAAGACAGAACAGGTCCTTAGTGCACACTCTAAAACCAAAAAAATTGCCTGCATGGGTCCTGACAACATTCCAGGAAGGGGGCCAATTTGTTGATGGCCAGTTTATCTAATGGTGGC